>NC_073426.1:947091-1082091 GCF_028641065.1 Leucoraja erinaceus
CACTTTATCAGTTTATTTATTCATGTTTGTATATATTTATATTATGGTATATGTACACACTTATCTGTTTTGTAGTAAATGCCTACTATGTTCTGTGTGCTGAAGCAAAGCAAGAATTTCATTGTCTTATACAGGGACACATGACAATAAACTCACGACTTGACACTTGACTTGACTATTTCATCATCGTATTTTAAACATCACTTCTGATTCTCTTGCAACTTGGATTTCTCTGCGATTTACAATCTATACCCTGTCACAGACGCTCTATTTTTGCATTCGCATTATTTTTTATCTACCTCTGAATCTCATCATCCAGGGAGTTCTGTTTGTCCTTTCTCTGCTCTTAATGTAAATGTTTTTACAACTTACCTCGAGCTTAACATGAAGTCTCACTTATCTGAACTTTTGGCTCCTATTGAACAATGTCAATTCATTCTCATCCCATTAAAATTGACCTTCATTAATTATGTAACTGTGCGGCTGACAGTGGTGGAGAAGTTATTCTTAATCAATCCACATTGTTCAAAGATATGTGTAAGAAGGAACTGCAGATACTGGTTTAGACACAAAATGCTGTCGTTACTCACCGGGTCAAGCAGCATCTCTGGAGAAAAAGAACAGGTGACATTTTGGGTTGATACCCTTCATTACTGTGTCTGCCTGACATGCTGAGTTAGCATTTTGTGTCTCTCTTTGATGAAAGATCGTCAGCATAGCTTTGTGAGAGAAAGATCTTGCCTGACATTTGAATTTTTTGAAGAGGTAATGAAACGAGTTAATGAACGTAGTGTAGACAAAAACGCTGGAGAAACTCTGCGGGTGAGGCAGCATTTATGGAGCGAAGGAAATGGGCAACGTTTCGGGTCGAAACCCTTCTTCAGACTGAAGAAGTCTGAAGAAGGGTTTCGGCCCAAAACGTTTCCTATTTCTTTCGCTCCATAGATGCTGCCTCACCCGCTGAGTTTCTCCAGCGTTTTTGTCTACCTTTGATTTTCCAGCATCTGCAGTTCCTTCTAAAACAAAATGAAAGTAGTATGTTTGTTGCGGAAGTCCTTTGACAAGGTCCCACCCAAGAGGTTAGACTTCATGGGATCCAGGACACCGTTGACATACTGGATCTAAAATCCACAAACCTGACTGTCCCGGAAGACCCATTGTCTCTGCGTTTTCGTGCCCCACCGAACTCATTTCCAAATACCTTGACTCCATCCTATCACCCTTGGTTAAATCCCTCCCTACCTATGTTCAAGACACCTCAGACACTCTCCGTCGTCTCCGCGCATTCCATTCTCTAGGCCCTCACCCCCTCATCTTCACCATGGACGTCCAGTCACTCTACACCTCCATCCCCCACCACGATGGTCTCATAGCCCTCCAGTTCTTCCTCGACCAGAGAAGCAACCTATACCCAGCCACTGACACTCTCCTCCGCCTAGCGGAGCTGGTCCTTACCCTCAATAACTTCACGTTCGACTCCTCCCATTTCCTCCAAATACAAGGCGTAGCTATGGGCACACGCTTGGGCCCCAGCTACGCCTGCCTATTTGTCGGTTACGTCGAGCAATCCTTGTTCAATACATACCTGGGCCCCATCCCCGACCTCTACCTCCACTACATTGACGACTGCTTTGGTGCCACCTCCTGCACCCGCACACAACTGACTGACTTCATCCACTTCACCACTAACTTCCATCCGGCACTCAAATACACCTGGACCATTTCCGACACTTCCCTACCATTCCTTGACCTCACTATCTCCATTGCAGGTGATAGACTTCTGACCGACATACACTATAAACCCACTGACTCCCATGGCTATCTGGACTACACTTCTTCCCACCCTGCTTCCTGTAAGGGTGAGACCACACCTGGAGTGGTGAGACCACACCTGGAGTATTGCGTACAGTTTGGGTCTCCAAATCTGAGGAAGGACATTATTGCCATAGAGGGAGTGCAGAGAAGGTTCACCAGACTGATTCCTGGGATGTCAGGACTGTCTTATGAAGAAAGACTGGGATAGACTTGGTTTATACTCTCTAGAATTTAGGAGATTGAGAGGGGATCTTATAGAAACTTACAAAATTCTTAAGGGGTTGGACAGGCTAGATGCAGGAAGATTGCTCCCGATGTTGGGGAAGTCCAGGACAAGGGGTCACAGCTTAAGGATAAGGGGGAAAATCCTTTAAAACCGAGATGAGAAGAACTTTTTTTCACACAGAGAGTGGTGAATCTCTGGAACTCTCTGCCACAGAGGGTAGTTGAGGCCAGTTCATTGGCTATATTTAAGAGGGAGTTAGATGTGGCCCTTGTGGCTAAGGGGATCAGGGGGTATGGAGAGAAGGCAGGTACGGGATACTGAGTTGGATGATCAGCCATGATCATATTGAATGGCGGTGCAGGCTCGAAGGGCCGAATGGCCTACTCCTGCACCTAATTTCTATGTCTCTATGTTTCTATGTTTCTATGACTCCATTCCCTACTCCCAATTCCTCCGTCTACGCCGCATCTGCTCCATGGATGAGGCGTTCCACACCAGAACATCTGAAATGTCCTCATTATTCAGGGAACGGGGGTTCCCCTCCTCCACCATAAATGAGGCTCGCACCAGGGTCTCTTCCATACCCCGTAACACTGCTCTCTCTCCCCATCCCCCTACTCGCAACAAGGGCCGAGTCCCCCTAGTCCTCACCTTTCACCCCACCAGCCGTCACATACAAAAAGTAATCCTCCGTCAGTTTCGCCACCTCCAACGTGACCCCACCACTCGCCACATCTTCCCATCTCCCCCCATATCTGCCTTCCGCAAAGACCGCTCCCTCCATAACTCCCTTGTCAATTCTTCCCTTCCCTCTCGTACCACCCCCTCCCCGGGCACTTTCTCTTGCAACCGCAAGAGATGCAACACTTGTCCCTTTACCTCCCTCCTCGACTCCGTTCAAGGACCCAAGTAATCGTTCCAAGTGCGACAGAGGTTTACCTGCATCTCTTCCAACCTCATCTATTGCGTCCGCTGCTCTAGATGTCAGCAGATCTATATCGGTGAGACCAAGCGGAGGTTGGGCGATCGTTTCGCCGAACACCTCCGCTCGGTCCGCAATAACCAAGCTGACCTCCCGGTGGCTCAGCACTTCAACTCCCCCTCCCACTCCGTCTCCAACCTCTCTGTCCTGGGTCTCCTCCATGGCCACAGCGAGCAGCACCGGAAATTGGAGGAACAGCACCTCATATTCCGTTTGGGGAGTCTGCATCCTGGGGGCATGAACATCGAATTCTCCCAATTTTGTTAGTCCTTGCTGTCTCCTCCCCTTCCTCAGTCCCCCTGCTGTCTCCTCCCATCCCCCAGCCTTCGGGCTCCTCTTCCTTTTCCCTTTCTTGTCCCCGCCCACCCCCGCCCCCGATCAGTCTGAAGAAGGGTTTTGGCCCGAAACGTTGCCTATTTCCTTCGCTCCATAGATGCTGCTGCACCCGCTGAGTTTCTCCAGCTTTTTTGTGTACCTTGGATCTAAAATTGGCTTGGTGATTGGAGGCAGAGGGTTGTTCTATGATTGGAAGCGAACCGAACTAGGTCCTTTCTCCCACCATGACCCTGATGACCCTCATACCCATCCATACTCGTTTTATTTGTCTACTCTAGGACTATATCCCTAAATGCTTTGTCCATTTAAGTGACTGTCTGAACACTTTAGACGTTAGAGATACAGTGGAAACAGGCCCTTCGGCCCACAAAGTCTATGCTGACCAGTGAATACCCCATACACTAGCACGATTCTACACACTAGGGACAATTTATAATTCGCAGAAGCCAATTAATCCAGAAACCTGTACGTCTTTGGAGCATGGGAAGAAACCGGAGCACATGGAAAAAAGCCACACGGTCACAGGGAGAATGCATAAACTCTGTACAGACGGCAGCCGTAGTCAGGATCAAACCCGGGTCTAGCCATTTGTTGTATTAATTGCATCTGATCCCCCCACTGCCTCTGGCAGCACGGTCCATGTGTCAGTCACTCTCTGTCAGGACAAATGTTTCCTCAGATCTCCTTTGAAACACCTGCCTCTCACCTAAACGCTTTGCCCATTTATCACAGGGAAGGATTCTGACCATCACCATACCCTTGATGCCTTTGCCCTTGTTGCTGGGGTTTGGGAGGTAACTGCAGTGCATTTTGTAGATGGTTCACACAGCAGCTGGTGGTGGAGGAGAGGATCATGGTTTAGTATGGTTGAGGGGTTGCTGAGCAAAGCATCTGCTTTGTCCCAAACTCATGCAGGCAAGTGTTCTGTGTCCACTCATCATGTCTTGTACATAGTGGAAGGGTCTTGGAAATGAGTCACTTATCACCAGATATATAAACTTGGATAAAAATGTAGGTGGGTTGGTTAGTAAATTTACAGATGACATAACAATTGATGGTGTTGGAGAGAGTGCAGAAGGCTGTCAAAGGATGCAGTGAGATACAGATCGGCTACAGATACGGGCAGAAAAATGGTAAATCCAATATAAAACATTACACAGACTATATTATTCAAAAACTAAAATAAATAAACTCTTCCCCAATGTCTCACTCATGTGTGATAAATGTCAGGTACAAGAAGCTAACATAGCGCACTCTTTTGTTTTCTGTATAAAAATTCAAAAATTCTGGAACGAAATATTTGAAATCTTTACAAAATTATTTAAAACAAAACTTCTACCCAGAGTAGAATGGATCATTTTTGGAATATCGGAAGGTAACCCTGAATTAAATATGTTTCAAAAGAACTTACTTAATTATGGGCTAATAATCGGAAAAAAAGCTTATACTTAAATTTTGGAAAATGCTCCAATACCAACAACAAAAATGTGGATTTCAAACATGTTCGAAACATTACACTTGGAAGAGATGAGACTCCTCCTAGCAGGTAAAGCAGATCACTTCCAAAAGACGTGGTCTCCATTTATGGAACTATTACAAGCTAAGGTGCAATAATAAGTTAAAATATAAAGGCTACCAGGACCTGGTAATGGGGGGTATAAAATACATTTTAATAAAAACATGGTTGGTATATCCTTTTTTGCGGAGTTTTGTGTTACAATAGAGCGACTGATTTTCCTTTTTTCCTTTTTTTTCTTTTCTTTCTAGGGTCTTAATTATTTTCTTCGCTTCCTTCTCTAATTCCTTCCCTAAGGGGTTCTTTTCTCCCAACACTTTCCTGCACCTTCACGATTCTTGCTTACTTTTCTTACTTATTTTATTTCTTTCTCTTTTAAAGCTCAAAAAATGAAGTGGTACAACATAATGTAATAAGATATATGCGATGTATTAATGTGATTTACTGTACTGCTAATTAAATTGTTTTTTTTAAAAAAAAATTAAAAAAAAAAAAAAGAAAAATGGCAAATTGAGCATAAGGCAAGGTGTATGGTTCATGGCAGGACCCTTAACTGCACTGATGTACCGAGAGATCTTGGGGTCCGTGTCCATATCTTCCTGAAGTAGCAACACCAACGAGTTGTGAAGAAGGAGTCAGATATTCTTGCCTTCATTAATCCGGGTATATGAATCAGGAAGTCACGTAGCAGCTTGATAAAACTTTGGTTAGGCCTGCATTTGGTGTATTGGCTGAAGTTCAGGTCACCCAATTACAGGAAGGATGTGGAGGCTTTGGAGAGGGTTTCAGCTATGAGGAGCAGTTGGATAAACAGTTTGTTTTCTGCAGAGCGTCAGAGGTAGAAGGGAGATCTAATAGAAGTATAGAAAATTCCGAGGGCATTGACAGGGGAGACAGTCAGAGCCATTTTCCCAGGATGTAAATGTGAAAGACATAACTTTAAGGTGAGGGGGACAAGGTTTAAAAGAGATATGGGGGCAAATGTTTTACACAGAGGGTGGTGGGTGCTTGGAACGCATTCAGTGATCAGAGTCAAAGCAGATATGATAGTGGCACTTACAAGTTTTGGAAAGACACATGGAAAGGCAGGGAATAGAAGGATATGGATCATATGATGGCAGAGATTCATTTAACTTGGCATCATGTTTGACATAGATACTGTCGACCGAAGGGCCTGTTCCTGTGTTGTACTGTTCTATTGTTTTCCTACCCAGGAAAATGTACTTGTAATCCAGGGAGTGTAATGTCGACTCTTATACATCGGCGAGACCAAACGCAGACTGGACGATCATTTCATGGAACACATTCGTCCAGCCCGCCTGAACCAACCTGATCTCCCGGTTGCTGGACACTTTAATTCTCTGCCCCATTCCCACACAGACCTTTCTATCCTCAGCCCCCTCCATTGTCAGAGTGAGGCTAAACGCAAATTGGAGGATCAGCATCTCGTATTTTGCTTGGGCAGCTTACAGCCCAGTGGTATGAATATTGATTTCTCTCACTTCAGGTAGCTCTGGCATTCCCTCTCTCTCTCTATCCCTCCCCCACCCGAGTCGCACTAGCTTCTCACTATCACCCTACAAACACCTGACAATGGCCTGATCATCCTTACTTTTTTGCATATCTTTCATTTGTTGTTCTTTTTTATCTCTCCACATAACCAGTCTGAGAAAGGGTCTCAACCCAAAACGTCACCCTTTCCTTCTCTCCAGAGATGCTGCCTGTCTCACTGAGTTACTCCAGCTTTTTGTGTCTATCTGTGAGTGTAATCGGAATTCACCAGGCTGTTCCTGGGATTCTGTTGTAGCAGTTATAAGAGGTGATCTCACTGAATCACACATAATTGGTTTGGATATTGATGAGATCAAACTTGTGAGGCTATGTCGTAAGACCAAATGTTTTCAGGAAGAAAACTGGTGACACAACTGAACAGTTACAACTTGAATTAAACTTTTAGTGTTTTTTATGAACGATAAAGGCAATAAAAGTAGTGGACAGAGCAAACAAAACTTGTGGTTACGAAGGAAGGCAAATACATACTGACGTATAAAACCTCTGATACAGTAAAGGTTATATTGTTATCTAGTTAGATATACCAATGTATAATAGCGTAAATGTGTAAATGATCTAATGATAACGGCGGTTATTAATTCAACATACGTCAACCTTCAACTATGTTTACATTTAATTCTGTCATTTTGAAATGGCAATATGTGAACAAAACCATCTGGGAAGGTTTCAGTTTGTGAAATAATCAGAATGCAAACCTGGCATCACAGCTTAAAAATAATAAATTGGCTTTGGAAACAGTGAGATGTAAAAAGTTACCAGATGAGATGACTAGTTTCGTATTTCATGAGGAAATAATTTTATCAGGATTTTGGAACGAATCAAAGAGAAAGAAAGTTCATTATAATAATAATAATAATAATATTTATTTATATAGCACTTTTCAACAAAATCAATTTGAACCAAAGTGCTTTACAGAGATTGATTAAACTAATTGAACAGATTAAATGTCAATAAATCCATACAAAATAAAAAAGAAAAAGAAAAAAAGACACAGAACAGTACACTATAGAAATCAACAAGAAATGTCCCCCCACAGCAGAATTCACTGTGAGGGAAGGCACTAAAAATATCCAGTTCTCCCCCTCATAGTCCACCCGAGGTCAGGGTCTATTTGTGGCCTCCTCAGCCAACCCGATGTTTTCAGGCCCTCTGCCGCGAAGCTGGATCATCGGCGTCGGGTGAACATTCTTCAGCGGCTTGGACTGAAGCGGCCGCTTCCTCCCTGAAGACTGCAATGTCCAAAGTTCTCAGGCCGCGCCGGCCGGAACTCCGACTCTGGCGATCTCGGATACCAGGCCCCGCGGCATTGAAATCCAGTGACAGTCCAGGAAAAAGAGGAAAACTCAAAGTGCTGGAGGAACAGCGGGTCAGGCAGCATCTGTGAAGGGAATGGACAAGTGACGATTCAGGTTGGGATACTTCTTCAGACTGAAATATCGCCTATCCAATTTGTTCACTGATGCTGCCTCACCTGCTGAGTTCCTCCAGCACTTTATGTTTTGTTTACGATTCTAGCATCTGCAGTTCCTTGTTTTACAGATAAAGGATTCTGATCCAGGGTCCAAGATAATGCGGTAAATTGGATTCAAAGTTAGATACAAAAAGCTGGAGTAACTCATTGGGACAGGCAGCATCTCAGGAGAGGAATGGGTGATGGGCAACCAATTTCTTCTCTCCTGAGATGCACCATGTCCCGCTGAGTTCGTCCAGCTTTTTATGTCTGTCTTCGGTTTAAACCAGCATCTGCAGTTCCTTCCTACACATACTGGATTCAAAGTTAGCTTGGCAACAGGAAACAGAGAATATAAGAGCAGAGAGGTTATGGGTCAACAATGCTGAGAACCTTATTCTTCCCCCTTGCTCTATCTTGTATACTTGAGTTTGACTTACTGTATTTAAGTGTCGTGTATCTGATCTGTTTGCATAGCATACCAAATAAAGCTTTTTAATTGTACCCTGGTACACTCAAAAATAATAAACCTCAACTTTATAAAACATCATGAGGGAAGCAGAGAGTCTCTTTCCCAGGGTAGAGGAATCATGAACTAGAGAGCATGGGTGTCAGCTGAGAGGGAAAAATTTAACACAAACCTGAAGGGCAACATATTCACACAGAGAGTAGAGTGTATACGGAACGAGCTGCCACAGGAGATAGCTGAGGCAGGTACAAGAATAACATTTAAAAGATATTTGAACAGGTACATGAATAGGAAAGATTTAGAGGAAAATGGGCTAAATGTGGGTAACTGGGACAAGCTTAGATGGGGCACTATGGCAGCATGGATTAGTTGGGCCGAAGGGCCTGTTTCCGTGCTTTAGGACTGGAATACTGTGCACAGATGAAAGGACATGATTGCACTGGAGTGGGTGTAGATAAAACAAGATATTGGAGAAATAAGGAACTGCAGATGCGACTCTCTAGAATTTAGGAGATTGAGAGGGGATCTTATAGAAACTTACAAAATTCTTAAGGGGTTGGACAGGCTAGATGCAGGAAGATTGTTCCCGATGTTAGGGAAGTCCAGGACAAGGGGTCACAGCTTAAGGATAAGGGGGAAATCCTTTAAAACCGAGATGAGAAGAACTTTTTTCACACAGAGAGTGGTGAATCTCTGGAACTCTCTGCCGCAGAGGGTAGTTGAGGCCAGTTCATTGGCTATATTTAAGAGGGAGTTAGATGTGGCCCTTGTGGCTAAGGGGATCAGGGGGTATGGCAGGTACGGGATACTGAGTTGGATGATCAGCCATGATCATATTGAATGGCGGTGCAGGCTCGAAGGGCCGAATGGCCTACTCCTGCACCTAATTTCTATGGTTCTATGTTTCTATGTCCCTGAACAAAACGTTTCCTTTCCATGTTCTATGGATATGCTGCCTGACCCACAGAGTTAATCCTGTATTTCGTGTCATTTTCTCAACAAGACATTGTTTGTTTTGGTGGTGGACTAGACTTAGTGGGACCCATTGGGTCCCATGTTCACACGGGAGGGCTGGTCCCCCAATGCAATATTCCACCTCTCCACCAATTCTAATATTGCTGGCCAGTGTGGGGGGGGGGGGCTTTCTGGAGTGCTAGTATGGGTGTTGTGGGCCGAAGCGACTGTATTCCAGAGGGTTAGTATGGACATTGTGGGCCGAATGGATTCTTCGGCTGGAGCTGAGTCACTCAGGCCTGGTGGGCTGGCAGCTCAGTCACTCAAGCCTGGTGGGCTGGCAGCTCAGAAACTGTCAGAAATTCTGCCCAAAACAGGTGAGAGACTCTGTGAGGGAGAAGGGGGAGAGAATGGAGAATCAATTTTAGACATTTTTCATCTTTTTCTGCGGATCACAGCAATGAAGGAGGAAAGTCTATCCAGGCCTGGATCTCACAGGGAGCAAATGAACGGAGGGAGAAAAGTACAATAATAATAAATACACAAATAAATAAATAAATGAAAATACAAATACCTGTAATACAATTCAAACACAATACAAGGGAACATAGAAACATAGAAAATAGGTGCAGGCTGATCATCCAACTCAATATCCTGTACCTGCCTTCTCTCCATACCCCCTGATCCCTTTAGCCACAAGGGCCACATCTAACTCCCTCTTAAATACAGCCAATGAACTGGCCTCAACTACCTTCCGTGGCAGAGAATTCCAGAGATTCACCACTCTCTGTGTGAAAAATGTTTTTCTCATCTCAGTCCTAAAAGATTTCCCCCTTATCCTTAAACTGTGACCACTTGTTCTCGACTTCCCCAACATCGGTAACAATCTTCCTGCATCTAGCCTGTCCAACCTCTTAAGAATTTTGTAAGTTTCTATAAGATCCCCCCTCAATCTTCTAAATTCTAGCGAGTACAAGCCGAGTCTATCCAGTCTTTCTTCATATGAAAGTCCTAACATCCCAGGAATCAGTCTGGTGAACCTTCTCTGTACTCCCTCTATGGCAAGAATGTCTTTCCTCAGATTAGGAGACCAAAACTGTACGCAATACTCCAGGTGTGGTCTCACCAAGACCCTGTACAACTGCAGTAGAACCTCCCTGCTCCTATACTCAAATCCTTTTGTTATGAATGCTAACATGCCATTCGCTTTCTTCACTGCCTGCTGCACCTGCATGCCTACTTTCAATGATTGGTGTACCATGACACCCAGGTCTCGTTGCATCTCCCCTGTTCCTAATCGGCCATCATTTAGATAATAGTCTACTTTCCTGTTTTTGCCACCAAAATGGATAACCTCAAATAAATATCCACATTATACTGCATCTGCCATGCATTGGCCCACTCACCCAGCCTATCCAAGTCACCTTACAGCGTCCTAGCATCCTCCTCACAGCTAACACTGCCCCCCAGCTTCGTGTCATCCGCAAACCTGGAGATGTTGCCTTCAATTCCCTCATCCAGATCATTAATATATAATGTAAATAGCTGGGGTCCCAGCATTGAGCCTTGCGGTACCCCACTAGTCACTGCCTGCCATTGTGAAAAGGACCCATTTGCTCCTATTCTTCGCTTCCTGTTTGCCAGCCAGTTCTCTATCCACATCAATACTGAACCCCCAATACCGTGTGCTTTAAGTTTGTATACTAATCTCTTATGTGGGACCTTGTCGAAAGCCTTCTAAAAGTCCAGATACAACACATCCACTGGTTCTCCCCTATCCACTCTACTAGTTACATCCTCAAAAAATTCTATAAGATTCGTCAGACATGATTTACCTTTCGTAAATCCATGCTGACTTTCTGACTCAAGCAGTTTCCCCACAACCGATGTTAGACTAACTGGTCTGTAATTCCCCGTTTTCTCTCTCCCTTCTTAAAAAGTGGGGTTACGTTAGCTACCCTCCAATCCTCAGGAACTACTCCAGAATCTAAAGAGTTTTTGAAAGATTATTACTAATGCATCCACTATTTCTGGAGCTACTTCCTTAAGTACTCTGGGATGCAACCTATCTGGCCCTGGGGATTTATCGGCCTTTAATCCATTCAATTTACCCAACACCACTTCCCGGCTAACCTGGATTTCACTCAATCCCTCCAACTCCTTTGACCCGCAGTCCCCTGCTATTTCCGGAAAATTATTTATGTCTTCCTTAGTGAAGACGGAACCAAAGTAGTTATTCAATTGGTCCGCCATATCCTTGTTCTCAGAATCACCTGTTTCTGACTGCAAGGGAACTACATTTGTTTTAACTAATCTCTTTCTCTTCACATATCTATAAAAACTTTTGCAGTCAGTTTTTATGTGCCCTGCCAGTTTTCTTTCGTAATCTATTTTCCCTTTCCTAATTAAGCCCTTTGTCCTCCTCAACTGGTCTCTGAATTTCTCCCAGTCCTCTGGTAGGCTGCTTTTTCTGGCTAATTTGTACGCTTGATCTTTTGCTTTGATACTATCCCTGATTTCCCTTGTTATCCACGGATGCACTACCTTCCCTGATTTATTCTTTAGCCAAACTGGGATGAACAATTTTTGTAGTTCATCCATGCAGTCTTTAAATGCCTTCCATTGCATATCCACCATCAACCCTTTTAGAATTAATTGCCAGTCAATCTTGGCCAATTCACGTCTCATACCCTCAAAATTACCTTTCTTTAAGTTCAGAACCATTGTTTCTGAATTAAAATGTCACTCTCCATCCTAATGAAGAACTCAACCATATTATGGTTACTCTTGCCCAAGGGGGCACGCACAACAAGACTGCTAACTAACCCTTCCTCATTACCCAATACCTAGTCTAGAATAGCCTGCTCTCTCGTTGGTTCCTCTACATGTTGGTTTAGAAAACTATCCCGCATACATTCCAAGAAATCCTCTTCGTCAGCACCCCTACCAATTTGATTCACCCAATCTATATGTAGATTGAAGTCACCCATTATAACTGTTTTACCTTTGTTGCACGCATTTCTAATTTCCTGTTTGATGCCATCCCCAACTTCACTACTACTGTTAGGTGGCCTGTACACAACACCCACTAGCGTTTTCTGCCCCTTAGTGTTTCGCAGCTCTACCCATACCGATTCCACATCCTCCAAGCTAATGTCCTTCCTTTCCATTGCGTTAATCTCCTCTCTAATCAGCAACGCTACCCCACCTCCTTTTCCTTTCTGTCTATCCCTCCTAAATATTGAATATCCCTGGATGTTCAGCTCCCAGCCTTGGTCACCCTGGAGCCATGTCTCCGTGATCCCAACTATATCATAATCATTAATAGCTATCTGCACATTCAACTCAACCACCTTATTACGAATGCTCCTTGCATTGAGACACAAAGCCTTCAGGCTTGTTTTTACAACGTTCTTACCCCTTTTACTATTATGTTGAAATGTGGCCATTTTTGATTTTTGCCCTGGATTTGTCTGCCTGCCACTATTACTTTTCACCTTGTTACCTATTGCTTCAAACCCACATTTTACACCCCTCTGTCTCTCTGCTCACCCATTTAAGAACCCCACCACCTCTTATTCTCTGTTTATTATTGTTTTCTTCTTTCCCCCCTACATGTTGGGTCTGAGTGCTTTCCTTCTCTGCCTCCTGCCTCACACACTGTCTACTAGCTTTCTCTATTTAAGTCCCTTCCCCCAACCCTTCTAGTTTAAAGTCTCCCCGGTAGCCTTTGCAAATCTCCCCGCCAGGATATTGGTCCCCCTCGGGTTCAAGTGCAACCCATCCTTTTTGTACAGGTCGCACCTTCCACAAAAGAGGTCCCAATGATCCAGAAATTTGAATCCCTGCCCTCTGCACCAGTCCTTCAGCCATGCATTTATCCTCCACCTCGCTCCATTCCTACTCTCACTGTCGCGTGGCACAGGCAGTAATCCGAGATTGTTACCTTTGCGGTCCTTCTCCTTAACTCCCCTCCTAACTCCCTAAATTCTCCTTTCAGGACCTCTTCTCTTTTTCTACCTATGTCATTGGTACCTATATGTACCACGACCTCGGTCTCCTCTCCTTCCCATTTCAGGATATCTTGGACACGTTCAGATACATCCCAGACCCTGGCACCAGGGAGGCAAACTATCAACCGGGTCTCCAGACTGCATCCACAGAATCGTCTATCTGACCCCCTAACTATAGAGTCCCCTATTACTACCGCCCTCCTCTCCTTTTCCTTACCCTTCCGAGCAACAGGACCGGTCTCTGTACTGGAGGCCCGGCTGCTGTTGCTACTCTCAGGTAGGCTGTCCCCCGCAACAGTACTCAAACAGAAGTACTTATTGTCAAGGTGTACAGCCACTGGGGTACTCTCTAGTCCCTGCCTCTGCCCCTTGCCCCTCCTAACCGTGACCCACTTGCCTGCCTCCTGTGGTCTTAGAGTGACCACCTCTCTGTAACTCCTCTCAATGACTTCCTCGCTCTCCCTGACCAGACGGAGGTCATCGTGCTGCTGCTCCAGGTTCCTAATACGGTCCCTTAGGAGCCCCATCACGATGCACATGGTGCAGATGTGGATGTCTGGAAGGCTGTCAGATTCCTTGATATATGAATATATAACTATATAAATATATATATGTGTATAATATATATACCCACACACACAATATCCCTCCTGGGATTAATAAAGTTTTATCGTATAGTATAGTGTGTGTAGGAACTAACTGCAGATGCTGGTTTAAACTGAAGATAGACACAAAAAGCTGGAGTAACTCAACAGGTCAGACACAATCTCGGGACAAAAGGAAACTATTACGTTTTGGGTTGGGTCTGAAAAAGGTTCCTGCACACCTTTGGAATGTGGAAGGAAACAAGAGCACCCGGTGAAAACCCATGCAATCAAAGGGAAAAGGAGCAAACTCCATACAGACAGCACCCATATTCAGGATCAATTACGGGTCTCTGGCACTTTTAGGCAGCAACTTTATGGCCAATGTACTGCCCCATAGTCTTGAACTGAATTCAAACATACAGTAGCTGTAAAGGGGGACATAGCGTGATTTAGAGATTTAAGACTGAAAATGGATAGTTTATTATTTTTAGTAACCAAAGTTATCAACATATACTTTTTTGTGTGTTGGAAAACAAAATATAGTGGCACAGCTGGTAGACTTGCTGCCTCACTCGACTGAGATCTGTTCTTGGGCACTGTCTGTGTTGACTTTCTGTCTGGGTTTCCTCGCATATCCCAAAGACGCATTGGCTTTGTAGGTTAACTTGTCTGTAAAATTGCCTCTAATGTGTAGGGTGGGTGAGAAAAGTAGGATAACAGAACTTGTGTGAATGGGGAGACAAAAAAGCTGGAGTAAATCAGCGGGTGAGGCAGCATCAATGGAGCGAAGGAAATAGGCGATGTTTTGGGTCGAGTCCCTTCTTCAGACTGATGTCGGGGGGGGAATAAAGAAGCTGAGTCAGTGGGCTGTGGGAGAGCTCCTGCCTTGCCCTTGGATATTCAGTTCCCAGCCCTGGCCCTCTTGCAGCCATGTCTCTGTATTTCCCACAACATCATACTTGCCAATTTCTAACTGAGCTCAGCTCATCCACTTTATTTCTTATACATTGCGCATTCATATACAACACTTTGACCTCAGTATTCACCTCCCCTCTCTCACCGCTCACTATTGGCCCTGACCTTACTCTCTTATCCCTTCTCGAACTTTCCTTCCCATTAAATCGAGAATCTTTTGAAGTTTTTCTGTACTCACTTCATCTTCAAGTCCATCTTTATACTCCCAATTTGTCAATCCCTCCCCTCCCCACTGTTTAGTTTAAACCCACACGTGTAGCCCTAGCAAACCTGGCTGCCAGAACGTCGGTCGCCCTCCAGTTAAGGTGTAACCCGTCCCTTTTGTCTAAGTCACCCCTACCCCAGAAGAGATCCCAGTGGTCTATAAATCTAAATCCTTGCTCCCTGCACCAGCCCCCCAGCCACACATTCAGATCCCCTACCCCCCTCTTCCTGTCCTCACTAGTGTGAGGTACTGGAAGCAATCCAAAGGATAACAGATGTTTCTGGGAGTTTCTTTGGGAGTCGGTCTTACAAGGGGGCCGATAGAGCTCAGTTGTCTCCCTTCCAATCCCGGCAACATCTGCAACCTCTTGCACATTCATCTGTTGATGATGTCCCAGCGAGGACCTGCGCGACTACGCCAATGAAAAAGTTCAGTTAGAAACAGACAAAGCAAGCAAATTCTAAGGCAGCAAACATGCTGGAGGTAATAACCATATAACAATTACAGCACGGAAACAGGCCATCTCGACCCTTCTAGTCCGTGCCGAACACATATTCTCCCCTAGTCCCATATACCTGCGCTCAGACCATAACCTTCCATTCCCTTCCCGTCCATATAACTATCCAATTTATTTTTAAATGATAAAAACGAACCTGCCTCTACCACCTTCACTGGGAGCTCTTTCCACACAGCTACCACACAGCACAACAGTGGTGGGTCTCATCAGTGACAATGATGAATCGGCGTACAGGATGGAGGTGGAGCTGCTAACAGGTTGGTGCAAATCCCACAACCTCATTCTTAACATGGGAAAAACTAAGGAGATGGCGGTTGACTTCAGGAGGGCGGGGAAACAACACCATACACCTCTGCACATCGACGGAGCTGATGTGGAAAGGGTCAGCAGCATGAAGTTCCTAGGACTACATCTGTCTGATGACCTGACGTCCACGGCCAACACCACAGCTCTGGTCAAGAGAGCCCAGCAGCGACTTCACCCTCTCCGAAGACTACGTAAAGCAGGCCTCCCCACTACACACCTACGGACTTTTTATAGGGGGACTGTCGAGAGCACATTGACCTACGGCATCACTTCCTGGTTCGGGAGCTGCAAGGCGTACGAACGGCACCAACTAGACAGGATAGTGAAGACCGCCAGCAGGATTATTGGTGCTCCACTCCCCTTCCTGCTGGACATATACAGGAAGAGATGTATCAGCAGAGCCATCTCCATCATCAAAGACCCTTACCACCCATCGCATGACATTTTCTCCATCCTGCCATCTGGGAAGAGGTACAGGAGCATTAGCTGCAAAACCAGCAGGATGCTCCTCAGCTTCTTCCCACAGGCTATAAGACTGCTAAATGGACTTTGCCCCCTGCCAAGTATCGCGCACAAACCCCCACACTGCAGCAGAGCCACTGTTGTGCCGCTGCCGGTCGGAACGCCTGTTGAATGTTTAGTAGAGTGTTAAATTTGTTCATGATACAGGTATTTTTTTTATTTCTATTTATTTTTCATGCACACTGAATGGACACTGGTTGAGCAACGTTTTTTTGTTTCCTCTGGGTATGCGAATACTCAGGAAATGACAATAAAGATATACAATACAATACAATACCACTCTCTGAGTAAATAAGTTCCCCCTCATGTTACCCATAAACATCTGTCCCTTAATTCTCAAGTCATGTCCCCTTGTTTGCATCTTCCCTCCTCTGTGGGAAAAGCTTATCCACGTCAACTCTGTCTATCCCTCTCATCATTTTAAAGACCTCTATCAAGTCCCCCCTTAACCTTCTGCGCTCCAAAGAATAAAGCCCTAACTTGTTCAACCTTTCTCTGTAACTTAGTTGCTGAAACCCAGGCAACATATGTGGCCAAACAGATGCAAATCATGCACATATCTTCTGGAGTTGCCCAAAAATAGAACCATTTTGGGACAGAGTGAATTCAGTATTAAAGGTATAAGGATATATAGTCTCCAAGAAGTGTTCCATTTTATACCCGAGTAATATAAATACAGTGGTGCTGAAGGGAGATCATTACTTAGTTATAATCCTACTCACAGCTGGCAGAAAGGCCATTACAAGAAACTGGCTTGCAGCGAACACACCCAGACTTAGACAATGGTTAGACATAGTACAGGAAATATTTGTGATGGAGAAAATTCTCTAAGAGTGAAAGATGATGAGTTAAACAGAAAATGGGAAAAATTGATTAGGTATAGAAATAAAGACATCAACATTGTATAATTGTATTGACAATAATGTAAGTTATTGGAAAATGTTTTAATAAGAAAATCGTTCTGTATACTGCATCATTAATTCAATTAATTCAGACCAATTCTGGAGTATGGTGTACAATTTTGGTCGCCTAATTATAGGAAGGATGTCAACAAAATAGAGAGAGTACAGAGGAGATTTACTAGAATGTTGCCTGGGTTTCAGCAACTAAGTTACAGAGAAAGGTTGAACAAGTTAGGGCTTTATTCTTTGGAGAGCAGAAGGTTAAGGGGGGACTTGATAGAAGTTTTTAAAATGATGAGAGGGATAGACAGAGTTGACGTGGAAAAACTTTTCCCACTGAGAGTAGGGAAGATTCAAACAAGGGGACATGACTTGAGAATTAAGGGACTGAAGTTTAGGGGTAACATGAGGGGGAACATCTTTACTCAGAGAGTGGTGGCTATGTGGAATGAGCTTCCAATGAAGGTGGTGGAGGCAGGTTCGTTTTTATCATTTAAAGGGGGGGTGGGGGGGTAGGGCCGGGCGGGGCCAGGTGCAAAGGCATTGTGAGGTCAGCAGGCGGGGCAGGGCCGGGCGGGGCCACCAAGCAGGCTGGGGGGTGCAGGGCCAGGCGGGGCCAGTTGGGTCAGGTGCAAAGGCATTGTGAAAGGGGGGGGGGGGAGAGAGAGGGAGGGGGGAGAGAGAGGTGGGAGAGAAAGAGAGAGCGGGGGAGGGGTTTGGAAGGATTTTAATCAAAGGACTTGTGAGCGGCGCGCGACTAGCAGCACGTTGGGTTTGCAGCGGGAGGGGAAAGGAGGGGAGGGGAGGAGGGGGAGGGCTGGAGGGGGAGAGGGAAGGAAGATGGGGAGAGGATGGGGGAGGGGAGAGAGAGGGAGAGGGTGGACTTAAACTCGGTGAGCGGGCGGCTCTGATGGGGCCGACATTGGGCGACGTGGAGAGCCACGGCAGCTCTCGAGTGACAATTCTCCATGTCCCTGCGATCAACGGAGGAATTGCAGGTTTCCCAGAGGGAGTAATGCCCCACACGACAATAACTGCCGACGCCTTGTTGAAGCCGGTGACCGGCTGTGACCTCCGGTGACCTCCCGATCTGCAGAGCATTTTGAGAACGGAGTGGGCGGGCGGGCGTGGGAGTCCAGCTGCGGGAGGCGTGGCGTGAGCGTACTTGTGCTGGGCTTTAATCCACAGCGGCGGGGGGGGGGGGGCGGGCGGCGCCTGGAGGCAGGTGGGCCTGTATTGGTCGGCATGTGGGCATTGTGACGTCAGCAGCTGCTGAGCGCCATTTAGATTTAAAAAATTCAGTTTTTTGATCAATTTTATTCAAAATCTGGGGAAATAATTGACCAAGGAGTAGATTTCTGAACTGAAGTAAAATCCCTACCGAAATGGAAAAAAATCTCCGCGTTTTTGCGTCTGGTTTTCGAGGAAATACGTTTCACATGCAAAACCACACACACACATCCACACACACAGAGTTTTAAAAGTTTATAGCGAGATATGATAACATACTTTTCGGTTATGTTAATCTTATTCAACAACAGATGATTAATACAATTCAAACACAATACAAGGGAACCTTGACATAATTCTATCTCATCTTTCAAGCAGCCCACGTCACCATCCCTATTCATAAGCCTCCCATTTACTGCAACGTATCTACACTATTAGCGGTAGGGGGCGTGGGTGATCTACTGTAACTTCTCAGAGAAAGTTAAGCAAGCTGCATTATCTCATTCCATTTACATTTACCATCCACCCTTCATCACATTCCCAGACAGGAGGTAATATATCTAATCTTACTTTGCCGTTTCCCATGGATTTCTTCTACACCTGGTTGTGAGAGATTTCCAATTACCTCCAATAAACTCTTTTGTTACCTTGTCAATTCCAATCAAAATTAAATAAGGAAGGATATTAATTTTTCTTCCACACATACAGACTCTTGAATGCTTTTGTTTTTCAAATGAAACAATTCTTTATTTTAACACTGTAACAAGTCCACCCCTTCTCTCCTACCTCTCCCCTCCCACCTCTCCTCCTCCCTCTCCCCTCCCACCTCTCCTCCTCCCTCCCCCTCTCTCCTTCCCTTTCCCCATTCCCTCTCCACCCCTCTCCCTCTCCCACCCCTCCCTCCTTTTCTCCATCCCCTCCCTCCCCATCCAAGGTCCAGTCCCATCCATTTACCGCTGGGTTCCTGCCAGCAGCGCCACCATCTTTGAGGAGGGCCGACCTGGCACTTCCCCCCAGGTGATGCACGGGGACCAGATTTCCCTGATGCCAGAGCAGGCTCCAGCTGTCCCCAGTGCCGGATCGGGCCGCGGATTTTGAAATTCGGAAAAATAATATCATTTATAGCGGGGAGATTTTACAGCGGAGATTTTTTTTTTCTGAATTTCAAAATCCTTTTGTGCGCACATAAATGTTCTTTGTGCGCTTGGTGTGCTTTGTGCACAGCTTAGAGGGAACATTGTTTAAGGTAAGGGAGGTGGTTTTCGGAACGGTCAATGGTGTTTTATTGTCACAATACAATTAAATTATTTTTCGAGTCACCAGGTTTGGCGCTAATTTCATAGTTCGGTCCGCATGCTAGGTTATATGGAGCGGCGCCTGATCCAGGTGAGTCCTATGCGTTTATTGTCACATATACCGAGGCGCAGTGAAAAGCTTTTTGTTGCAGGCTTCTGCAGGGCATCTAGCAGTCGTCTTAATTGTTCAATGAATAATGAGCTATCAGAGGAGATAGTTAAGGCAAGTACTTTGACAACATTAACAGTAACTTCTTCTTCTTCTGTAGTGTGTCTTTTAGACCTGCAGCTCCGTTGAGGCGAGTCAGGCCAACGTGTTATGTCCAGGTCAATCAGACCTCATTCACCATTCGGTGGCCGGTGTTTGGGGCAACTGGTGACTATGTGCTCCACTGTCTGTGTTGGGTCCCCACACTCGCAGAAGGCGCTGTCCACGAGGCCCCACCTCTTCATCTCTACTCCATAGCGTCCGATGCCTGTCCTCAAGCGGTTGAGGGTTGTCCACTGCTTTCGGGGCAGGTCCTGGCCAGGGACGTCCATGGGGTCATTGATGTACTGGTGTAGCCTAGATGATTCCGCTGACTTCCACTGGTCTCTCCATCTCGTCTTGACCCAGGCGGCCTTAGAAGCGTCAGCCGGTGTTGTGCGGAGCAGCTCTTGGGCTTGCGTGGCAAAGGGGCGCCGTGACTTGAGGCGCACACGTCGTGGTGTCTCTGTGACGATCTGATGGAGGAGGTGAGATTCACTGGTCTGTGCCTTTCCAGAGAGGGCCAGCGTGGCTGCTTCTCGTCTGATGTTGGCTGGGGCGATGCCAGCGAGGACGGGCAGTTGGTTTACTGAGGTGGCTCATAGGCATCCGAAGACAGTCTGCAGGGCGCTGTTGAGGGCAGCATCCAGCTTCTTGGCGTGAGTGCTACGGCACCAGACCTCAGCGGCGGCTGACCTCAGAACTCCAGGGCCACTGTGGACGTGCGCAGTGTCTTCGTCGTGGCTCTCCATGTGTGCCGGCTAGGCGGCGTATCAGTACTGCACGGGCGCTTGTCTTTGCCTTGGCACCTTCCAGGTGTGGTTTAAATGACAACGTTCTGTCGAGCTTCACACCGAGGTATATGGGGACGAGCTGGGACCGTAACCGGGCGTTATTCACCATGATATTATTCTCGCGGGTCGCGAGGTGGAACATAGAAGTTGTTGTCTTACCCATGCTGAGCTTAAGACGCCAGTTCCTCAGGTATGAAGACAGGATGTTCATGTCTTCAGAGAGGCCCTCTTCTGCTGCTTCCCAGGATGGCTTACTGAGTAGGATGACTATACTTCTTTGACTGGGTTGCAGGCAGGTCATGGATGTAGATGTTGAACAGCATTGGTGCCAGCACTGAGTCCTGTGGGACGCCGTTCTTAAGTTTCCTCACCCTGCTTCATTGCCCATTGCTGGTGTGTAGCCTGAAGCTGCAGTTGCTCAGCATCTCCATGATGAAGCTCACCATGTGCTTGTTTCCAGAAGCTTCATGTGTAGTCCATGCAGTCAGACAGTATCATATGCAGCTGTGAGGTCCAAGAAGACAGCGCCTGCCTGCTCTCCTGCCTGGAAGCTGTCCTCTATGTCTTGGCACAGGGTCACCTGGTCCGCCGTTGACCTACCACTTCGGAAGCCAGCCTGTTCTTTAGGCAGCTGAGGGTCGATCACTGGATTGAAATGTGTGGAGGAGACGTTCCAGGAACTTGTATGGAACACACAGCAGTGAGATGGGTCGGTATTCTTTGGGGTCATCATTAGGCTTGTTTGGCTTCGGCAGAGCGATCACCTTGGCGCAGCGCCAGATCTTTGACTGCTTCAGGCAGCGGAAACACGTGGAGAGGAAGGAGCACAGCCAGTCAGTTGCCTTCTTGCCTTGGTGTTTTATGTATTCTGGGTGGATGCAGTCGGTGCCTGGTGCCTTTCAGCCGTCGGATGGCCTGCTCGATTTCTTGTGTTGTGAAATCATGGGATAGGTTGGAGTCGCCGCTCAGGGCCCTGTGTGATCGTGGACTCTCGCCGATGTTGTTCTGGTGAAGTCCTTGTCTGCGTTGGGGAAGCGGACGTTGCTCAGCAGTAGCGACACGATGGAATTTGCAGTGATGGGACACTGTGCTGGGGTTGTCGACCTGCCCATCAGCTTGTTCATGGTCTGCCACGCCTGACGGCTGGAGTGTGTGAAATCAATTGATTCCACTGTCTCCATCCATCTTTGCCTGTGTTTCTCATCTATTCTGCAGATTAGGTCATTCGCTACTTTGTCCCTGTCTTTGATGGTTTGCGATTCTGTGTGGGCGGGAAGTGGGTCTTCACATTCGTCATCCAAGTTCAAGTGAGTTTATTGTCATGTGTCCCCGATAGGACAATGAAATTCTTGCTTTGCTTCAGCACACAGAACACAGTAGGCATTTACTACAAAACAGATCAGTGTGTCCATATACCATAATATAAATATATACACACATGAATAAATAAACGGATAAAGTGCAAATAGCAGATAATGGGTTATTAATAATTAAGAGTTTTGTCCGAGCCAGGTTTAGTAGCCTGATGGCTGTGGGGAAGTAGCTATGAACCTGGTTTTTGCAGTCTTCAGGCTCCTGTACCTTCTACCTGAAGGTAGCAGGGAGATGAGTGTGTGGCCAGGATGGTGTGGGTCTCTGATGATACTGCCAGCTTTTTTGAAGCAGCGACTGCGATAAATCCCCTCGATGGAAGGGAGGTCAGAGCCGATGATGGACTGGGCAGCGTTTACTACTTTTTGTAGTCTTTTCCGCTCCAGGGCCGAACCAAGCCACGATGCAACCGGTCAGCATGCTCTCTACTGTGCACCTGTAGAAGTTAGAGAGTCCTCCTCGACATACCGACTCTCCGTAATCTTCTCAGGAAGTAGAGGCGCTGATGTGCTTTTTTTTATAATTGCATCAGTCGGCATGGGCAAGTTGGGCCGAACGGCCTGTTTCCGTGATGAGCGATTCTATGACCATAGGTGCGGATAACCTCACTGGGACCGGGTGGAGGATGAACGCACTCGGGACAGGGTGGAGGGGTGCGGATAACCGACAAAAAGCCCTTCCATCCCCAACATTGTGCTCTGGAGGCCCCGGGATGAACGGTTGTCCCGCTCCAAGCTGTTCCTTACCCGTCCTCCATCTGTCCCGGCCGGTAGGCGGCGGCTCCGCAGGGAAGGAGCAGCGTCCGTCACCGGCGCTGTCACGTGCTGGCCCTCGTCCGCCGAGCTCCTGGCAGGGCGCATGCGCAAGTTGTGCGGACGCGGTGGAGGTGATTTCAGGAGGTGAGGGTCGCGGGTCGTCATGGAAACGCGGCCCAGCGAGGGCAGGTGTGGTAGTCGCCGGGCTGGACAGCAGCTGGGGGACGGGACGCAGCACTTGGGCAAGGCTGGTGAAGGGGTCGTCGTACTGGCGGCGGCGGCGGGGGGGGCTTGACGTCCGTCTACGGGCAGCAGCTGCCAGCGCGGGGGCCGCGGCCAGGCGGGATGTTTGGGTCGGGGTGAGTCTGGGTATCAGCTCAGTCGCCGCTGTGGTTGCTACACGTTGGCGTCTGTGTGTTTGCCCACTGTTTTACGGTTAACTCCGAAAAAACAGACCACCTTGCAAACAATACAAATCTGATTTGATACTCTCTTCCTCAAATGGAATTGCAGCTTAATGTTTAAATGATTTAAAAAGATGGAGTCCTGATAAATAAAGGGTGAAAACGTACCAGGTGGTACACAGAAATGTGGGATTGAGGTCGTTCTCAGATCGAATTGAACGTCGAATCAGGCTGGAGACTCCTGCTCCTAATTGTCAGGTTTTATGCAAAATATCCCAGTCCGGAATAGTAATTTGCTTTACTGGAACAATAATCAGGCCAGTCAGCGTTTATTATTATTATAACTATAAAATCTTGCTGTACTTGCTGATTGATTGAAGCTGGATTAGTAGTTGTTTATAAGCTTCCGTGTTGGAGAATGTTTAAATGTGAATCGGACCAATATTATGAAAAATGTTTATCTCATATTTTTTTCCACATTTTTTTTAATTGATTCTGTTTTAGTCTTTAAAAAAGAAATCAATGGAAATGCCATCATATAAATATTGAAAGTCTTGACAAAACTCGGCAAGACAGGCAGTCTGAGGAGGGAAAGAGAATTCATAAGGTTAACTTCACCTGAAATAAAATCATAGTCACACAGCATGGAAACAGGCCCTTCGGCTTAAATCATCCACGCTGAACAAGATAATCCATCCAAGATGTTCCATTTGCACACGTTTGGGCCATATCCTAAATCTTTCCTATCCATGTACCTGTCCAAGTGTAATTTAAATGTTTGGTATATTGGCTGCCTCAGCCACCTTCTCTGGCATCTCGCTCCACAGGTGCACTGGCTTTGAAAAATGTCCCCCATAGGTTCCTGTTGAATATTGCCCCTCTCATCTTAAACTTGTATCCTATGGCTTTTGATTCCCCTCCTCTTAGTAAAGAACTCTGTGCATTCACCCGACCTATTCCCCTCAATTTAATACACATAAGATCACCTCATCCTCCTATGCTCCAGGGAATAAAGTCCTAGCTTCTCCACACAACCTCTCCCTATAGCTCAGCCCTTCTAGTCATGACACCATCTTTGCAAATCTTTTCTACACTCTTTCCACCTTAATGATGTGTATCTCGCTCCACATATGCATTGTCATCTACACTGTGCATTTCCACTGTTTCCAACTTTTATTTCCAGCTTTCCCATTATTTTGCTGTTTGGAATGATTACATTCTCAGTGGTTTGCCCGAATACAGGAATGTAAGGCATGTTAGAGCTACAGTTCTGTGTAGTATTCTCTAAGTATTAATAATAATAATATCTTTTATTGTCATTGCACGTCAGTGCAACGAGATTTGGTATGCAGCTCCAACCGATGAAAAAGAAAAGTTAAGTAAATAAATAAGCGGTGTGTCGTGACCATCCGAGGGAGACAGTCCATGGGGGGGTGGGGGGCACTCAGCAGGGCTGGTTCAGAGCCGCTATAGTTCTTGGAATAAAGCTGTTTCTGAGTCTGGAGGTTCGGGCGTAGAAGGCCTTGTAACGTCTGCCAGAGGGAAGCAGTTTAAACAGTCCGTTACAGGGGTGTGATGAATCTTTATGGATGCTGACGGCCTTCCTGAGGCACCGTGTGTGTGGTATATGCCCTCCAAGGCTGGTAGCTCTGTCCCAATGATCCTCTGCGCTCTGTGGACGACGCGCTGAAGAGCTCTCCTCTCCGCCTCCGTGCAGCTGAGATACCACACAGAGATGCCATATGTTAATATGCTCTCTGGTGCAGCGGTAGAACGTTGTCAGCAGTTGTTGGGGCAGACCAGTCTTTGCTCAGTGCCTTCTTGACCAGCGCAGCGGTGTTGGTGGACCATGTGAGGTCCTCTGAAATGTGAGTGCCCAGAAACTTAAAGCTGGACACTCTCTCCACACTTTCCCCGTAAATGGCGATTGGGGCGTATTCTCCATTGTGGGACCTCCTGAAGTCAATAATCAGCTCCTTGGTCTTGGAGGTGTTTAGTGACAAGTTGTTACGTGTGCACCAGTCCGCCAGGTTCTGCACCTCCGCCCTGTATTTTATTTCATCACCGTTGGTGATCAGCCCAATCACTGTTGTGTCGTCTGCAAACTTCACGATGGTGTTGGTGTCGAATGCAGGAACACAGTCGTGAGTGAAGAGGGAGTAGAGCATGCGGCTTAGTACACAGCCCTGTGGTGTGCCGGTGCTCAGGGTGATAGTGGAGGACAGGTGCGGGCCCAGTCTCACTGCCTGCGGTTGCTCCATCAGAAAGTTCAGGATCCAATCGCATATCGGCGAGCTGAGGCCTAGCTGGTGGAGTTTGGTGGTGAGCTTGGTGGGGATGACCGTATTGAATGCAGATGACCGTATTGAATAATATTATTATTGTAAAACTAGTTTCTAACTAAATTGTGAGCTATTGATTTGAAGCTATTTCTGTAGAGTGCTTTATGCCTTAACATACATTTTGAAGTTAAGGTATTGGGAATATGCACCAATCCGTTGTTAAGGCAGTGGTAACTGGGCACTTAGAACATTTGATTGGACAGAGTCAGAATGGATATATATGAAGGGGAAATCGTATTTAATAATAATTAAAAAATAGTGGAAAATCTCAAGCAGTGGCAGCTGGGAGAAACCGGTGAATGGCAGCTGATCTTCTGGATGGGAATAAATAGGGGAATGGGGAGAGGAGAGATATGTTGTGATGTGCAGGACACTGGGAATTGGAAATGGGACTGCCAAACATATCCAGATGGCCTGGTGTTATTTACAGTCAGAAACTGAGGTAATATTACAGGTGGATCACTTGCTTTTCATCAGAATGGGAAAGCTTTGCAATCTGAAATTGTCCAATTCAGTGTGTCCTGGCACCCATAACCTACAAAGATGGAAGATGAGGTACTGATTCATAACCTTGCATTGGGATTTGTCAGAATAATGTGAAAAGATAGAGGGCAGAGTGAGAGGGAGTAATGAAGTGACACCTGGAAGCCCGGGGTCATTTTCAGATCAGGACTTTCAGTCCCCCAATCTGTGTTTGGCTTCTCCATGGTGGAGGGTGCAGCAGTGCGAGTACACATGTGGTATACGACATGAAGACACACAATCCATGGTGGATGGGAAATCCTGCTTGGGAAAGAAATGGAGGTCTCAGCACCATAGGTATGGGAAGTCGACATCAGAAAACACATATTGGAATCGGGGAGGTTGAGCAAATGCAATGCAATCCTCACAGTAAGCAGTGGCGAGGAGTGTGGTTGTGGGTGTCTGTGGGCTTGTAATGAATGTTGGTTGATAATCCATCCCCTGAGGAGAGAGAGAGAGTGAAATCAGAAAAAGGGAAGAGCAATAAATGGATGAAAAATAATTTCCTCACCGGGGAGAGTGAATCTTTGAAATTCTCCAGCTACAGGTTAAGATTAGTGCAGTGCTTGGAGGTTGTGGACGGGGTCGCCGTGAGGAGGGCCCCTGACTATATATAATTAACTGAAAGGACCAATTGTCCTAATTCCAAGTTTACTGACATTACAAATCAAGGTGAGTAGGGAGGAGAATGTGGAGTGAATGATCAGAACATCGCAGGTGGAATGTAACTGTAAAATGTGTAATTATCCACTGTGGTGTTAAGAGTGCTTTTTAAATGTGTAGGAAGGAATTGCAGATGCTGGTTTAAACCAAAGATACACACAAAAAGCTGGAGTAACTCGGCGGGTCAGACATCTTTTTAAGAAGGGTCTCCACCTGAAAAGTCACCTATTTTCCACAGAGATGCTATCTGACCCGCTAAGTTACTCCACCTTTTGGTGTCAATCTGGTGTTTCTTTTTAAATGGTGGATATTGAATAATATGGGTGTTTAAAGGGACCTGGCAATTCTCGCACACACTCCAATGAAAGCAAACAGTCAGGTGCAGAAAGCAGTTGTAAAAGCAAATAATATTGGTCTATATTGGAAAAGGATTGGAATACAGGCTGAAAGATGTTTTGCTGCCACAGGGCTTTGATGAAACTACCCTGAAGTATTATATACAGATATGGGCTGTTTACTTCCCCTGGAGGAAGTGCAGAGAAGAGTGATGATAGATTCTTGGAAAGGCGACTTGCCATATATGAAGTGGTTGAATAGACTGGGCCAGGTCAGTGGTTTAAAAGAATGTGAGCAAATCTTAGTGAAAGTCAGATTTGTATCGGGCCTCAGTCTGGATGCACAGAATGTATGTTCCAAAACTGAGAAATCTAGTCAGGGCTTACAATCTAGTTTACTAAACATAAAAACGTAGAAAATAGTTGCAAGACTAGGCCATTTGGTCCTTCGAGCTAGCACCGCCATTCAATATGATCATGGCTGATCATCCAAAATCAAAGGATTCAAAGGGCATTTTATTGGCAAGTGTACCAATTAAGGTACAGTGATACTTGATTTACCACGCTATCCTGCTAAAAAAAAGCAACAAGACTCACAACTACATAAACGTTAACATAAACATCCACCAGAGCGGATTCCCCACATTCCTCACTGTGATCTTCACTCCTTTTTCTCGCACGTCGGGGCAATCGAAGTTCCCGCGATCGGGGCGGTCGAAGCTCCTGCGGCTTGGAGCTCCCAAACAAGGGACCACGAGCTCCGCAATGTTAAAGTCCGCAGGCTCCCGCGGTTGGAGCTCCGAGGTCGACCACAAACAGGGACCACCAGCTCCATGATGTTAAGTCCTGCAGGCTCCCAAAGTAGATTCACAGCAAGATGCTGTCAGCTTCTTGATGTTAGGCTGCAGTGCGGCTGGAGATACGATACGGAAAAAAATCGTATCTCCGTCGAGGTAAGAGATTTTTAAAAGTTTCCCCCAACTCCTCCCCCACCGGCCACATAAAACAAAGCTAATTTAACACAATAGACAATAGTTGCAGGAGTAGACCATTTGGCCCTTCGAGCCAGCGCCGCCATTCAATGTGATCATGGCTGATCAACCCCAATCAGTACCCCATTCCTGCCTTCTCCCCATATCCCTTGACCCCAATATCTTTAAGAGCCCTATCTAGCTCTCTCTTGAAAGTATCCAGGGAACCGGCCTACACCGCTCTCTGAGGCAGAGAATTCCACAGACTCACAACTCTGTGTGAAAAAGTGTTTCCTCGTCGCCGTTCTAAATGGCTCGCCCCTTATTCTTAAACTGTGGCCCCTGGTTCTGGACTCCCCCAACATCAGGAACCTGTTTCCTGCCCCTAGCGTGTCCAAACCCTTAATAATCGTATATGTTTTAATAGATTCCCTTTCATCCTCCTAAGTTCCAGAGTATAAAAGCCAAGCCGCTCCATTCTCTCAGCATATGACAGTCACACCATCCCGGGGCTGTCATGCTAAAAAATAACAAAGAAGAAAAGGACGAGACAGACTGTTGGTGAGGCAGCTACTGTGGTACCACCTGGTGGCTAAAATCCCATTCCTGCATTTTTTATATATCCCTTCATTCCGTTGGACCTAAGACCTAAATCTAACTCGCTTGAAAACATCCAGTGAATTGACCTCCACTGCCTTCTGTGGCATAGAATTACACATTCACAACTCTCTGGGTGAAAACGTTTTTTCTCATCTCAGTACTAAATGGCTTACCCCTTATTCTTAAACTGTGACCCCTGGTTCTGGACTCCCCCAACATGGGGAATATTTTTCCTGCATCTACCGTGGTCAATCCATTAAGAATGTTATATGCTTCTTTAAGATCCCCTCTCATCCTTCTAAATTCCAGTGAATACAAGCCCAGTCGACCCATTCTTTCATCAGTCCTGCCATCCCAGGAATTAACCTGGTTAACCTACACTGCACTCCCTCAATCGCAAGAAGATCTTTCCTCAAATTAGGAGACCAAAACTACACACAATACTCCAGGTGCGGTCTCACCAGGCCCCTGTACAACTGCAGTAGGACCTCCTTGCTCCTAAATTGAAATCCTCTCGCAATGAAGGCTAACATGCTATTAGCTTTCTTCACTGCCTGCTGTACCTGCATGCTTACTTTCAGTGACTGATGTACAAGGTACCCAGATATCATTGCACCCAATCTGACACCATTCAGATAATGGAGGGTAGATAAAAAATGCTGAAGTAACTCAGCGGGTGAGGCAGCATCTCTGGAGAGAAGGAATGGGCGATATTTCAGGTTGAGACACTTTTTCAGTCTGAAGAAGGCTCTCGACCCAGAAACTTTGCCCATTCCTTCTCTCCACTGATGCTGCCTCACCCACTGAGTTAATTCAGCATTTTGTGTCCACCATTGATTTAAACCAGCATCTGCCATTCTTTCTTACACATTTTAACTATTATCTGCCTTCCTGTTCTTGGCACCAAAGTGGATGTTCTTTATCCAAATTATATTGCATCTGACTTGCATCCCCAACCTATCAGCCTGCATCCTCATAGCATCCTCATCTCAGCTCATTCTGCCACCCAGCTTTGTCATCCTCAAACTTGGATGTTGGACCCTTGAAGACTGAAAAAGGTGAATTTATTATGGGGATCAAGGAAATGGCAGATGAGTTGAACAGGTACTTTGGATCCACCTTCACTAAGGAGGACACAAACAATATTCGTGATGTACTAGTGGCCAGAGGGTCTGGGATGTCGGAGGAACTGAAGGAAATCATCATTGGGCAGGAAACGGTGTTGGGTAGACTGAAGGGACTGACGGCTGATAAATCCCCAGGGCCTGATGGTCTGCATCCTAGGGTACTTAAGGAAGTGGCTCTAGAAATCGTGGAAGCATTGGTGATAATTTTCCAATGTTCTATAGATTCAGGATCAGTTCCTGTGTAGCTAATATTATCCCACTTTTTAAGAAAGGCGGGAGAGAGATAACGGAATTATAGACCAGTTAGCCTGACATCGATGGTGGAGAAGATGCTGGAGTCAATTATAAAAGATGAAATAGCGGCACATTTGGATAGGAGTAACAGGATCGGTTCGGGTCAACATGGAATTTACGAAGGGAAAATCATTCTTGACTAATCTTATGGAATCTTTTGAGAATGTAACTAGGAAAATGGACAAGGAGAGCCAGTGGATGGAGTGTACTTGGACTTTCAGAAAGCATTTGATAATGTCCCATATAGGAGATTAGTGGGAAAAATTAGGGCTCATGGTATTGCGGGTAGAGTGCTGACATGGATAGAAAATTGGTTGGCAGACAGGAAACAAAGAGTAGGAATTAACGGGTCCCTTTCAGAATGTCAGGTAGTGACTAGTGGAGTAGTAATAGTAATAATAATAAATTTTATTTATGGGCGCCTTTCAAGAGTCTCAAGGACACCTTACAAAATTTTAGCAAGTAGAGGAAAAACATGTATGCGGAATGAAATAAATAGTAGAGACATGACTAGTACACAAATTAAAGTCAGAATTCAATTCAAAACATAATATGAGGCAATTCAAGCACAGATGAAAAGGGAGGGGGACGTGGGGCTAAGGATAGGCAGAGGTGAAGAGATGGGTCTTGAGGCGGGACTGGAAGATGGTGAGGGACACGGAATTGCGGATCAGTTGGAGGAGGGAGTTCCAGAGCCTGGGAGCTGCCCTGGAGAAGGCTCTGTCCCCAAAACTGCGGAGGTTGGATTTGTGGATGGAGAGGAGAACGGCTGATGTGGATCTGAGGGACCGTGAGGGTTGGTAGGATACCGCAAGGCTTGGTGCTGGGACCGCAGCTATTTACAATATACATCAATGATTTAGATGAAGGGATTCAAAGTAACATTAGCAAATTTACAGATGATACAAAGCTGGGTGGCAGTGTGAACTGTGAGGAGGATGCAATGAGAATGCAGGGTGACTTGGACAGGTTGGGTGAGTGGGCAGATGCATAGCAGATGCAGTTTAACGCTTCGGTAGCAAAAACAGGAAGGCAGATTACTATCTAAATGGCGTCAAGTTGGGAAAAGAGGAAGTACAACGAGATCTGGGGGTCTTTGTTCACCAGTCAATGAAAGTAAGCATGCAGGTACAGCAGGCAATGAAGAAAGCGAATGGCATGTTGGCCTTTATAACAAGAGAAATCGAATATAAGAGCAAAGAGGTCCTTCTGCAGTTGTACAGAGCAGTAGTGAGACCACAGCTGAAGTATTGTGTGCAGTTTTGGTCCCCTAATTAAGGAAGGACATTCTTGGTGAAAATGTTTTGTGTTCTGGGACACCAAACCTTTGAGTGTCCACCACAACGTACGTTTGTGTGTATGATGTGTAACGTGCATTGACTAGTGGGGTACCACAAGTGGTGGTGTCCACTCGGATGGATGCAGTATTCTACTCCATGATCAGGTGAATGAAGTGGAAAAGTTTAATGTTGATAAGTGTGAGGTGCATCTTGGCAGGACAAATCAAGATAGGACGTACATGGTAAATGGTAGCGAATTGAGGAATGCTGTTGAACAGAGGGATCTAGGAACAACTGTGCAAACTCCATTCAGACAGCATCCGTAGTCAGGATTGAACCTGGGTCTCTAGCATTGTAAGCAGTGACTACCTCTCCATCACCATTCTGCCGTGTTATGACATGTGATTCCATGGGATATCGGGTTACAGAGAATATTGATAAGGATGATTTTCTAAGGAATACAATTCTCTGTAACACATGGGTTGCCTTTATAATGATTGCTGTAATTTAAGACCTGTAGCAAATTATGCACAGTAATCTCTTGCTCTTCCTCCTAATTTGAGGAAGGACATTCTTGCTATTGAGGGAGTGCAGCGTAGGTTTACAAGGTTAATTCCCGGGATGGCGGGACTGTCATATGCTGAGAGAATGGAGCAGCTGGGCTTGTACACTTTGGAGTTTAGAAGGATGAGAGGATATCTCATTGAGACATATAAGATTGTTAAGGGCTTGGACACACTAGAGGCAGGAAACATGTTCCCGATGTTGGGGGAGTCTAGAACCAGGGTCCACAGTTTAAGAATAAGGAGTAAGCCATTTACAACGGAGACAAGGAAACACATTTTCTCACACAGAATGGTGATTCTGTGGAATTCTCTGCCTCAGAGGGCGGTGGAGGCAGGTTCTCTGGATGCTTTCAAGAGAGAGCTAGATAGGGCTCTTAAAAATAGCGGAGTCAGGGGATATGGGGAGAAGGCAGGAACGGGGTACTGATTGGGGATGATCAGCCATGATCACATTGAATGGCGGCACTGGCTCGAAGGGCCAAATGGCCTAGTCCTGCACCTATTGTCTATTGACAGCGCTTTTTTAATAGTATTGATTGAAGAATTGGACTCTTGCAGCAGGACATGAGATAACTTCTTTGAAGTAGTTCTCTCAGATTTTTACATCTAGGCGATGTACATCCCTGCACAGTCTGAAGAAAGGTTTCGACCCGTAACGTCAACCATTCCTTCTCTCCAGAAATGCTGCCTGTCCAGCTGAGTTACTCCAGCATTTTGTGTCTGCCTGCACAGGCAGGGCCCAGTGCAATGCCTCATCCAAACAATTGCACCTTGCACATTGCAAAGCTCCCTTGCCATTGTACTGGGAAATAAAGCAAGTATTTGTGAATGTGTTGACGTGGGACTTAAAGTCAGTAGTGAAAAAACTGGTCACAGGTGATGTACGTGTGTCCAGTACAAGGCAGACGTAGGTTTAATTTGAATTCAAAAATTGAATCTAGCATGCAGATTTCATAATCCTTCCCTCTGAATTTACCAATCTGTGAAATAGTAGCAATGTCTTTAATGTATTTTTTCCCCACAGTTGACAATTCTAAAACTAAAGAGCATAGGCTTAAGATGAGATGGGAGATATTTAAGAGGGACCTCGGGGGCAACGATTTCATTCAAAGGGTAGTCCATATTGGAATGAAGCTGTAGATGCGGGTACATTTATGAATTTTAAAAGACATCTGGACAGATATGTGGATATGAAGGGTTTGGAGGGCCATGGGCCAAATGGGACTCGTCCAGTATGTCTATGTGGGCAATATGGCAGTTGGGCCCAAGGGCTTGTTTTTGTGCTGTATCACTTAATGAATTTATAATGTAACTTGTATTTCAGTGGCGCAGCGGTAGAATTGCTGCCTTACAGCAAAATGCAGCGCCGGAGAACCAGGTTCGATCCCGACTATGGGCGCTGTCTGTACGGAGTTTGTACGCTCGCCCCGTGACCTGCATGGGTTTTCTCCGAGATCTTCGATTTCCTCCCACATTCCAAAAGATGTACAGGTTTGTAGGTTAATTGGCTTGATTAATGTAAAAATTGTCCAACTTCCAGTATAGTCCCTGGTGGACTCTTTGGAAACTACAAGGTACAAATAAATATCAATGTAGGTTATGTGCTGTGCAGTGACAGTCCCCAGTGTTAGATGTGTTGACTGTCAGATACCTCCACTGCTTCTCCCTCTCCTGGGGAATATTTATTATAGTTTGTGATAGGTGTAATTAAAGTTAATTGTGGCATGTGCTAGATTCCCTCTGGGAGCAATTGAATTTCTGTTTTTTTTTTAAACGAGCCTTTGCAAAGGCTGCTCCTGCTTTGTGCTGACTAGTCATTGGTCTTGTGAGATGTGAGGAGAGATTTTTGAGCAGAAGCCACAAGACAGGCATGCAGATGGTAAAGTTTCATCCTTTTTCCATGCTCCGTAAAGTACTGATGTGTACAATTCCCCAGGCACCAGACGCCTTCCTATGTATAAGTTTACAGGGTGAATGTTTATAAAATATTTGACAGTGGGGAGAGCCATGGACCTGAGTATCGGGGGATACTGATACGGACCTCAGCACTGTTGTAGTTGCCTACTTGAGTGTAGTTTATTGTTATTTGTGAAAAGCTTTTGTTGTGTTCAGGGGGGTGGCATGATTCACTTGTGTCAAACATTAGTTAGACCAAACTTGGATTACTGTGTACTCCTCTAGTCGCCACACTATAGAAGAGACATGGTAGCAATAGAGAGAGTACAGAAGAGATTCACCATGATGGTGAATGCTGGTTCACAAAAAAAGGCGCAAAGTGCTGGAGTAACTCAGCAGACCAGGCATCTCTGGAGAACATGGATAGGTGATTTTATGAGTTGGGACCCTTATTCGGACTGATTGTGGCAGGGGGGAAGAAAGCTGGAAGAGAGGAGGGGTAGGACAAAGCCTGGCGAGTGATTGATGGATACAGGTGAGGGGGGAGGGGGAGTTGATTGGCAGATGGTTGAACAAAGGCCAGAGATAAAAAGGCAAAAGGTGTGAGAAAAGGATAGAAGAGGTGCATATTTTAAAGCCAGTGAATGGAATGTAGGGGGAAGAGGAAGGAGAAGGGGACAAAGTTCTATGTTAACAAATATAAAATGGGTATAAGTCCAAGTGGATCACGGGGGAGGGGGTGGTTGTTTGTAGGTTAGTTACTTAAAATTGGAGAACTCATTGTTCATGCTATTAGGTTGTAAGCTACCCATGCGGAATATGAAGTGCTGTTCCTCCAGTCTGTGTGTCGGCTGTACTTTTTGAGAAGGCTCCGCTCCTTCAACGTCTGCAGTGAGATGCTGCAGATCTTCTACCAATCGGTGGTAGCCAGTGTCATCATCATTGCTGTAGTCTGCTGGGGCAGCAGGGCGAAGGCCGGGAACGCCAACAGGATTAACAAACTCCTCAGGAACGCTGGTTCCGTGCTGAGGGCGGAGTTGGATTCATGGAGGTGAGGATGCTTCTCAAACGGCATAGCATCTTGGACAATAGAGCTCACCCCCTCCGTGCACACTGCTCACCCTGAGGAGTACCTTCAGCAATAGACTGGTTCCACCCAGATGCAGTACAGAACACCACAGGAGACCCTTCTTCCATGTCGCTATCAAACTACAACTCTTCCCACTTCTGTCATGGGGCAGACTCACCCCCCCTCCCCACCCAATCTTTGCACATCCCCAATCCTTTCCGCACGTCACATTAATTTCATGTTTCATGTATTTTATGTTTTATGACATTAGCAGATCAATTTCCCTCCTGGGATAAATAAAGGTCTATTGTGTTGTAAAGATTTTACTGGCAAATTAGTTGAACTAACAGCATGCACCTGTTTGACGTGTGGTGCCTAGACTCAGGCAGCCTTGTTAATTGCTTCATGCATTTTCTTGCCTTTCCCAATTTAACTGAAGAAAGTACACGTCTGAAGAAGGGTCTTCGACCCAAAACGTCACCCATTCATTTCTCTCCAGAGATGCAGCCTGTCCCGCTGAGTTACTGCAGCTTTTTTGTGTCTATCTACAACAAATGATAGCTTGGTATATAGTAAAGCCATTTTTGTCTGACATAATAGGTAGTTTATATCTAAAGCAAAGTAGCATGTTTTACAAAGACAAAAGTCACAGGATGTTCCCCGACACATTGGAGGCTGACCCTCTCTGATAGCGAGCAGCTTCATTTCCTCGTCTGTGTCCTGTTGACTGCAGGGATCCCTTCTTGGTCTTTCCTGCTCACTCCTGCTCTCCACTTTGATTGCTTTTTCTCTTTGCTCTTTATAATACCGTACTTGCCAATCTTCCAAATTATTATATCCCTTCATTCAACTTTGCTTCATTGCTTTATTTGTTATTAGCTCTATTCGTCCCTTTGCAAACTGAACTGTCCACAATCTAGGATTTGCACATAACATTGCCATGTCATTGCAAACATCTGACCCCAACCATGGTAAGGCCTTTAAATTCCACCCCCTCCTCCCCCCCCATTGTTCTGCAGCCTAATTAATGTGTTCAATGTTATGCTTGGAACAATTATAAGCAAAATGCAATTACCATTCTGTTCTGGTTCCAGGAACAGCATTACTTCAGAACATTATCTGACCTTTGTGGTTTGCTTGCTTTAAGTACACGTAGGAATTGCTGAAAACACTCAGCAGGTCAGGCACCATCTGTGGAAAAGAAAACGGTCAATGTTTCAGGTCATGTCAAGTCAAGTTTATTAGTCACATACACATACGAGATGTGCAGTGAAATGAAAGTGGTAATGCTCGCGGACTTTTGTGCAAAAAGACAAACAACCAAACAAACTATAAACACAATCATAAACACACATATTCTTTTACATAATAAATAATGGAAGGAAAAACATTCAGTAGAGTTAGTCCCCTGGTGAGATGGGCGTTTACAGACCGAATGGCCTCTTGGAAGAAACTCCTTCTCAACCTCTCCGTTCTCACCACATGGCAACGGAGGCGTTTGCCTGACCGTAGCAGCTGAAACAGTCCGTTGCAGGGGTTGAGGCTCCTTCATTAGAACTGAGGCAGCGAGAGGAAAAAGCTACTTTAAGCTGTAGAGATGTGGAGTGGTATTTGAGAGCGCCCAGCATAAGAGTAAGGAATCAAGGAGGATATAGGGTCTGAAATGAATATTGGCTTGTAAATTCATTAACTAGAAGGACATTTTAGTTGGAGAATTCTGTTGGAGGACAGTGAAATTCTAATTTTACTTCGGAGTCACGTGAGTGATTCCGTGAAGAACCCAGCCCAGTGCGCAGGTGCGGCATTATCGCACAGCTGTGCACACGCGGCCAGCGGGAGTCGGGCGCTCCCGCAACCAAGGAACGTGAGGTAAGTACTTACCTTAATCGGGCCTTGTGGTTTTTGCTCCAGGGGGAGCAAAGCAGCAGAGGAAGCGGCCCCCGTTCGACTCCAGCGAAGGAGCCGACAGTGGAGGGGGATAGGCGCAAACGGGACCGCACACGCTGCGGACCGCTGACAGGGAGCTGCGCTGATGCCGGTCCGCTGAACAGCTGTTTGGTTAACAGCAGCGGACCGGAGGGAAATTTAAAAACCCGACCGGCAGCCCTGCAGACTCCTGACAAGGAGAATCGCCGCCCGGGAACCGCTACAATGCCGCCTGAAAAACGGCAGGCAGCCTCTAACTACAGGTAAGACAAAAACCTTACCAAAACTACAGGTTCTACAGGAATCAACTTCCTCCAACACTGGAACAGGTGGAGACAGCAAAAATAAGTATGTCTGTCTCCCCAAGCCAGAGGAGGTCATGGAGTTCAAAACCTCCAGGGAAAACGAGGGGTCACTGGCTGAATGCCAAGGGAGCTGACACTCCTACCTCAGTGCTATTGCACTAGCCATCTCCCTTGTCGAGGGATTGATGCAACAACAGAGTTTGAGCTATGCCTGCTCAAATTTATAGCACACCCTTTTGCTCCCTCTTTTGAGGCTAGCTAAGGAGGCCAGGGCTGGGCTGGCTTAAACGCTGGGCAGGCGGACGAGAACAGCAGTATGCCAGGGGAGCAGGATCAGGAAGAGCTACTGGGTGTCGTGAGCCACTACATGGCTCCTCCACGCGACCTTCTTCCCAAACAAAGCCCTGCAGGAGTAGGCCTTTCTAGAGGCAAATCCGCAGGCAGCTGGGTCAGCAGACTCGCAGACAAGAGCTAAAAGCAGCGAACTTTGAAGCTCCTAACAGAAGGGTCAAGATGTCACCGCCTTTGCTCGTTTTTTCCACGGTTCATACTCACCTGGTAGGTGAGACGCCATGATCACCAAGGTGGTTCTCCCAGGATGAGACTATCCCGTTGCACTACGAGTGTGCTGACGCCTAAGATGTTCCCAAATTTGGGATACTCGACTGACATTTGTGCATATAAGACCTGCCCGCAACCCCAAATATACGGGGCTATGCAAACCGCTGCTGCGGGAAGAGAGGCAGCTAAACCTGTGCGCCTCATGAGGGCAGGCCATGGAACGAGCAGGACATCGCATCCAACACCCAGCTGGCAGCACCCCTCGGCATCTACCAGCAAATATCGAACAAGGACTGGTGAAAGCCTGGCGACCGCTTCACATTACCCCCAAAGTTCTTTTTAGACAGGGGCCCAGAGCGGAGCTGTGGGAAAATGCGCCGCCCCACCGACAGCACCAGCATACCAGCAAAACTAAGCCTTCATGAAAAAACAATAAACATGGAGGTAGGTAGTCTGGTTCCTCCCAGTTTACACTAAATAAGGGTGTTCTACTAACAGCGGGGGGCGCATTTACACTTGTTGATAAAGCATGGGGTGCTGTCACAAATAACTAATATATACTCAACAGTATTAGTGGATAAAAACTTGAATTCAAATTGGGCATATTACCGCCAGTTCAGCAATGCGCCCAAAGGGCATTTTCTCCCTCTAAGAAAGAGAAGTGAGAAGGTCAAGCTGAACTAGAAAGGCTCATTACTAAACGGATCATGGGAGTAAACATGAACCATTGGAATTTGTATCGAATATATTCACCAAAACTACAAAAGATGGTGAATGTAGCATCATCATTGATCTAATATCACTAAATAAATCTGTTGAGTATATACACTTTAAGATGGAGACGGGTTTTTTGTCACTGCCAGACATCTGATCTCCAAAGGATACCTTATGGCGAGCATTGATATGGAAGATGCAAACTATCTTATACCCATACACTAGGATCATTGTAGATACCTAAAAATTTTTACCTGGATAATGGATATCCCGGTTAGGGCAACAATGGGAGTATAGAGCATTCCCAATGGTCTAACCTCAGCCCTAAACTATTATAAATATAAATAGCCATGAAAATATTAAGAAAACAAGCATAATCATGGCATATATTGGATGATATCCTCATATTAGGGGAACAAAGGAATTAGCTGTGGCAGCAGTTCTAGCTACGAAACAGCTCCCTAAAGCACTGAGGTTCATCCCACGCCCAGATAAACCAGAATTGAAGCCGTTAACTACCATGGATTATCTGGGCTTCAATAACAATTCCATCCATATGACTGTTACTTTGCCAACGTACTTGGGTCACTATAATCAAATCATGAATGTACCCGCTGAAGCTATATCACAATTACAGTGGTGGGCAGACATATGTTTGGCATAGTTTTCAGCCCTATTATCATCACCAATCCCAACTTGGTTATTAAAAACCGATGCCAGTACTTTAGGCTGGGGAGCAACTAAACTCCATATCCAGCACAGGTAACAGATGGACCAATTCAGAATCATCGTTACTACACACACCGGGCATCAACTACTTGGGATTGGTGATCGCCTATTGGGCTAAAAAGCATATGCATTTCAAATGCAGCACGTACATATGTGGTTACGGATTGATAATACTATGGTGGTGGCTTATATCAACCATATGGGGAGCATAAAAATAATTATTGTGCAACAAATTGGTCAAACAGATCTGGCAATGGTGTGTCAAAAGACATTTTAACTATCAGCTGCCTATTTCCTAGGAAGCTAGAACACAGTGGGAGACACCACGTCACGGGTAAAAATTTATGATAACATTGAATAGATGTCAAACCCAAAATATCTGCTAAAGGTATTAAGCAGTTTGAAAGCCAGATATCAATTTGGTTGCACAAGACGAAATCACCAGTAACCTATGTATGTGACTTAGGAACCAGATCAGAGGCAGCAGCGATAGATGCCTACACGCTGGAAGGGGGAATTTCTGCTTTGCCTTCCTCCCTTCTGCCTCATCAGTCGGGCACTTCGCAATACAGATGGAATCTGTCTCCGAGATATTGAACGTGCCCGACCGGCCTACACAGCCATGGTTCCCAGTTCATCACGACATGGTGGGCGAGTCACCTATGGATTTCCCTAGTGGACCATGGTTGCTGACTCAACCCAGTATCAGGCATAAGCCACCCATGCCATAAAAACATCAAACTCCTGGGTGCAGGTTTTGAATAGACCTTACCAGGGACTGGGATTATCCAAAGGAACCATTACCACCATGTCGGCATCCCTGCGAACAGTCACCAAGAGCATGGGAAAATACTGCCACGACGCAGGGACAACATACCAAACTATTCAACCACTGACGTATTGGAGTTCCTGGAACATCTACACCATGATTAAAAGGTGAGTTACAGTGCCGTAAATACAGCATGGAGCGCCTTGTCTGCTTATCTAAAAACAGCAGGACAGCAAAACCCAGGTATACCCATGCATGGGATATCGGTGTGATATTGACATATCTCAGAGAATGGCACCAGCCAGATCCCTCAGTCTTGCTCAATCTATGTTAAAAACGCTCATGCTTATGGCTCTTGTATACGCTCACAGAGTCCAGTCACTCCATAAAACTAGACTGGATAACATGGTGATTACCCCAGACGCATCACGTTCATCATTCTAGGTCTGGTAAAAACCTAACTCGCAGGTATATGGGACTAGGCGAGATTATGAGTTCGGCACGGACTAGTAGGGTCGAGATGGCCTGTGTTTTCCGTGCTGCAATTGTTATATGGACCAGGAACGCCCAATTCACTGGTGGGATTCCGGGCCTACCCACCAGAGTCCAGGTTGAGTGTGGTGACCCATCTACTACAATATATAGACACAACCCACAATCTTAGAGGGAGAGGAAAGCCTATGGGTCAACCACAGAAACCCCAAGACGGGGTACGAGCCAAACCACTTCAAGGTGGCTCAAACAGGTACTGAAAGCTGCCGGAATAGATAATAATACATTTTAATCCCATTCCACTAGGGCAGCATTGATATCAGCGGCTGAACGAATGGACATCCCAGTTGACCACATTCTCAATACGGCAGGATGGTCAAGGGAAACGACGTTCAGAACATTTTTTATTGTAAACCGTTGATAAGCCTGATTTAATTGCAGAAAGAATATTACAAACTGCAATATTAATTTAAGCTCAGGGGAGCTATTTATGTTGTTATTGTTAACAAATACCTTTCTGTTTCTTGTGAAAGCAGATCCATTGGTTGATTACGATAACACTTCCTCCCTCAAAAACTTCGGCAGTGAGTGAAATAAAAACTGTTACACGGTTTGAAATCACAGACCTTTGAAGTCTTCACGGAATCACTCACGTGACTCCGAAGTAAAATAGTAAGATTAAACGAGTACTTACCAGTATGAAGTTTGATCTGTATTTTATGAGGAGTTACGATGAGGGATAACGTGCCCTCCGCTCCCACCCTCAATATATAGATCAAACTAATAAACTGATGTCTCATGATCTTTACTATCTTACTTCAAATATTGTGTCTATCCTGTGATTTCACACCGCTGCTTCGAAGTATGCCGCACCTGCGCACTGGGCTGGGGTCTTCACGTTATCCCTCATCGTAACTCCTCATAAAATACAGATCAAACTTCATACTGGTAAGTACTCGTTTAATCTTACTATTAAACATTTATTCAATGTTTTAGTGAGCTTAAATGCCTAGTGCCTGCTATGATGTAGCCCGGGCTACGGAGGTGAGGGAGGAGATTTTGGGGGGACTAATGAAGAATTAAAAATCTGGTGCTGCCACCTCCCAGGCACCTGCCACTTAGTAAAAAAGGAAAATTTGGCTTGTAAATCTCCTTTAAACGTTCCTCCTCTCACCTTAAAGCTATGCCCTCTAGTATTTGGTAAAAAGGTTCTGACCATCTATCCCATCTGTGCCTCTCATAATTTTATATACTTCTATCAGGTCGCTTCTCAGCCTCCGATGCTCCAGAATAAGCAATCCAAGTTTGTCCATCCTCTCCCTGTAGCTAATACTCTCTAATCCAGTCAACATCTTTGTGAGCCTCTTTTGCTCCCTCTCCAAAGCCTCTGCATCTGTCCCGAATTGCACTCTGTATTCCAAATGCAGCCTGAACAAAGTTTTATGCAGCAGCAGCATGTCTTCCTGACACTCGTACATATTGCCCCAACTTAAAAGGCAAGTATGCCACTCTTGACTACTCTCTCTATTTGTGTTTCCACCTTCAGGCACATATGGACTTGCACCGAAGATGTCAATGCTGCTAAGGGTCCTGCCATTTACTTTATACTTTATCTTGAATTTCAACATGCAACACTTTGGGCATGTCCAGATTAAACTCAATTTTTCTGCCCTATTTCCAACTATATCTTATAAACTCTGGTCTCGCCCTGTAATTCTGCTCCTATTCTCACCCCGTTAGTCTGGTTCAGTAAAACACCGGAGTCAAGCACTGGATTCAACTAACTTTATCTCCAATCACAATAACAAATACCTAACCAACACCCCGGGTCCGATCCTTATAACCATATAACCATATAACAATTACAGCACGGAAACAGGCCATCTCGGCCCTACAAGTCCATGCCGAACAAAATTTTTTTTTTCCCCTTAGTCCCACCTGCCTGCACTCGTACCATAACCCTCCATTCCCTTCTCATCCATATGCCTATCCAATTTATTTTTAAATGATACCAATGAACCTGCCTCCACCACTTCCACTGGGAGCTCATTCCACACCACCACCACTCTCTGCGTAAAGAAGTTCCCCCTCATATTACCCCTAAACTTCTGTCCCTTAATTCTGAAGTCATGTCCTCTTGTTTGAATCTTCCCTATTCTCAAAGGGAAAAGCTTGTTCACATCAACTCTGTTTATCCCTCTCATCATTTTAAAGACCTCTATCATGACCCCCCTTAACCTTCTGCGCTCCAGAGAATAAAGACCTAACTTATTCAACCAATCTCTGTAACTTAGTTGTTGAAACCCAGGCAACATTCTAGTAAATCTCCTCTGTACTCTCTCTTTTTTGTTGACATCCTTCCTATAATTGGGCGACCAAAATTGTACACCATACTACAGATGTGGGCTCAACAATGCCTTGTACAATTTAAACATTACATCCCAGCTTCTATACTCAATGCTCTGATTTATAAAGGCTAGCATACCAAAAGCTTTCTTTACCACCCTATCTATATGAGATTCCACCTTCAAGGAACTATGCACGGTTATACCCAGATCCCTCTGTTCAACTGTATTCTTCAATTCCCTACCATTTACCATGTACGTCCTATTTTGATTTGTCCTGCCAAGGTGTAGCACCTCACATTTATCAGCATTAAACTCCATCTGCCATCTTTCAGCCCATTTTTCCAAATGGCCTAAATCACTCTGTAGACTTTGGAAATCCTCTTCATTATCCACAACACCCCCTATCTTGGTATCATCTGCATACTTACTAATCCAATTTACCACACCTTCATCCAGATCATTGATGTACATGACAAACAACAAAGGACCCAACACAGATCCCTGAGGCACCCCACTAGTCACCTGCCTCCAACCCGATAAACAGCCATCCACCATTACCCTCTGGCTTCTCCCATTCAGCCACTGTTGAATCCATCTTGCTATTCTTGCATTTATACCCAACAGTTGAACCTTCTTAACCAACCTTCCATGAGGAACCTTGTCAAAGGCCTTACTAAAGTCCATATAGACAACATCCACTGCTTTACCCTCGTCAATTTCCCTAGTAACCTCTTCAAAAAATTCACGAACATGACCTTCCAGGCACAAATCCATGTTGACTGTTCCTAATCAGACCCTGTTTATCTAGATGCTTATATATATTATCACTCCGCAAAAACCCAGATTGGGTCATCAAACCAGCCGACAAGGGAGGTGCCGTGGTAGTCTGGCGCGTCGATCTCTACAAAGCTGAGGCCACGCGCCAACTCTCGGACACCTCCTCCTACTTACCCTTGGACCATGGCCCCACTGACGAGCACCAGGCCACCATATCTAGCACCTTCACCGACTACATCAATTCCCACGCCCTGCCCGACCAATCTTCCAACCTCATCGTTCCCCAGCCCCGCATGGCCCGTTTTTACCTTCTCCCCAAAATCCACAAACCCGGCTCTCCCGGCAGACCCATTGTCTCTGCCTGTTCGTGCCCCACCGAACTCATCTCCACATACCTTGTCTCCATACTATCCCCCTTGGTCAAATCCCTTCCCACCTATGTTCTAGACACCTCAGACACTCTCCGCCGCCTCCACGCATTCCACTCTCTAGGCCCTCACCCCCTCATCTTCACCATGGATGTCCAGTCACACTACACCTCCACCCCCCACCAGGATGGCCTCAAAGCCCTCTGGTTCTTCCTCGACCAGAGGAGCAACCTATACCCAGCCACTGACACTCTCCTCCGCCTAGCGGAGTTGGTCCTCACCCTCAACAACTTTACATTTGACTCCTCCCATTTCCTCCAAACACAAGGCGTAGCTATGGGCACACGCATGGGCCGCAGCTACGCCTGCCTCTTTGTCGGGTACGTTGAACAATCCCTGTTCAATACGTACCAGGGCCCCATCCCCGACCTCTACCTCCGTTACATTGACGATTGCTTTGGGGCCACCTCCTGCACCTACACACAACTGACTGACTTCATCCACTTCACCACCAACTTCCACCCGGCACTCCAATACACCTGGACCATTTCTGACACTTCCCTACCATTCCTTGACCTCACCATCTCCATCGCAGGGGACAGACTCCTGACCGACATACATTACAAACCAACTGACTCGCATGGCTATCTGGACTACACGTCTTCCCACCCTGCCCCCTGTAAAGACTCCATCGCCTACTCCCAATTCCTCCGCCTACGCCGCATCTGTTCCCAGGATGAGACGTTCCACACCAGGGCATCGGAAATGTCCTCGTTCTTCAGGGAACGGGGATTCCCCTCCGCCACCATAGATGAAGCTCACACCAGGGTCTCATCCATACCCCGCAACACTGCTCTCTCTCCCCATCCCCGCACTCGCAACAAGGGCAGAGTCCCTCTGGTCCTCACCTTTCACCCCACCAGCCGGCAAATACAACATATAATCCTCCGCCATTTCCGCCACCTCCAACGTGACCCCACCACTCGCCACATCTTCCCATCTCCCCCCATGTCTGCCTTCCGCAAAGACCGCTCCCTCCGCAACTCCCTTGTCAATTCTTCCCTTCCCTCCCGCACCACCCCCTCCCCGGGCACTTTCCGTTGCAACCGCAAGAAATGCAACACCTGTCCCTTCACCTCCCCCCTCGACTCCATTCAAGGACACAAGCAGTCGTTCCAGGTGCGACAAAGGTTCACCTGCATCTCCTCCAACCTCATCTACTGCATCCGCTGCTCTAGGTGTCAGCTGATTTACATCGGGGAGATTAAGCGTAGGTTGGGCGATCGTTTCGCCGAACACCTCCGCTCAGTCCGCAATAACCAACCTGACCTCCCGGTGGCTCAGCACTTCAACTCCCCCTCCCATTCTCAATCCGACCTCTCTGTCCTGGGTCTCCTCCATTGCCAGAGTGAGCAACAGCGGAAATTGGAGGAACAGCACCTCATATTCCGCCTGGGTTGCTTGCGTCCGGATGGCATTAACATTGAATTCTCCCAATTTTGCTAGCCCTTGCTGTCTCCTCCCCTTCCTTAAGCCTCGAGCTGTCTCCTCCCACCCTCCCATCCGCCTGCCCTCGGGCTCCTCCTCCTCCCCTTTTCCTTCCTTGTCCCCCCCACCCCCCATCAGTCTGAAGAAGGGTTTCGGCCCGAAACGTCACCTATTTCCTTCGCTCCATAGATGCTGCTGCACCCGCTGAGTTTCACCAGCAATTTTGTGTACCTTCGATCTTCCAGCATCTGCAGTTCCTTCTTGATCACCCTGTACTTAACTTCCTCCCAGGACCCAGACATTCTGGAGCCATGAACCTCATGGTCTTTGCAGACTTTTCGAAAAGATGCCAAGCAGGTTTTGCAAAGGCAGAAATCCTCCATTTTGTTAGACACTAAAATGGCTAATATTATCAACCCTGTTGATAATAATATCAAAATATCCATTTTGCAGTTGCGAATGGGACAGAGACTGGGCATGCAAATCTTTGAGTAACAAACCTGTCTTCGATTAACAAAAAGAGGTCCTTTCTGAACAGAGCTATGTATTTTCTAGAACCTGATTTTTTTTTTTTACAACGTTTCTACGAGTCATGTAGCACGAAAACAGGCAGTTCGGCCCTGCTTGCTCTTGTTGGGCAAAGTGCCCATCTATAATAGTCCCACCTGCCTGCGTTTTGCCCATATCCCTCTAAATCCTTCCAATCCATGTTGTTATTGCAACTACCTCCACTGGCAGCTCACCCTCTATGTGAAAACATTGCCCCTGAGATTCCAATTAAATGTTTCCCATCTCACCTTACACCTTTGTCCTCTGGTTCTTGATTCCCCCGTTCTGGGTAAAATATTCTGTGCATCTACCCGTTTCCATTCCCCTTCATAATCTTATACACCTTTAAGATCACCTTTCATCCTCCTACATTTTAAGTAATACAGTGCTAGCATGTCCAATCTCGTTTTCAAGCTCAGGCCCTTGAGTCCTGGCAACATCCTTGGAAATCTTCTCTATACCCTATCCAGCTTAACAATATATTTCCTACTGCAGGGTGACCACAACTGAACACAATACTCCAAATGTGGTTTCGCCAGTGCCTTGTACAGCTGTAACTTTACATTCAAACTTCAGTACTAAATACACTGACTGATGAAGGCCAATGTGCTAAAAGCCTCCTTGATCACTATCTACCTGTGATGCCACTTTCAAATAACTATTTATCTGCATTCCTAGATCCCTCTGCTCCAGAACACACCTCTACCATTTTCTGTTGGGGTCCTGCCCTGGTTACACTTTGCAAATTGCAACACCTCACATTTATCTGCATTAACCTCCATTGACCATTCCTCTGCCCACTTGTCCAACTGATCAAGATCCTGCTCTGGCCTTTGATAACAATCTTTGCGATCTACAATAGCACCCACTTTAATGTCATCTGTAAATTTACTAATCCTTCCTTGTATGATGTAATTTGTAAAGAGAATTTCAGCTATTTGATATGACAGTGCTGCATACTTCACTTTACCTGGATGAAGGGAGCATGAAGGGATGAAGGGATGGAGGGATGTTGCATTGGTGAAGACTCAAGAATGGAATGGCGTGCTGGACATTGCCACACCTCCTCAATAACCATATGCGATTAACTTACATGATCTGTATGTGAAGGTGTGAGTGGGCTGCCATACTTGTGTGTTCACTTCCAGCTTTAATTTTTTCACAAGCTGTTTATCTTTTTTGTTTAGTGAGCAGCTGATTGAGTGATTTGGTTACTTTGCACCAGCTCCATTTTCTAGCTTTCATGTGGCTCAGATCACAACAGATCTCTGGCAAAGTTAACCAATCTTTGCTCAATACTAGTTAAACATGAAAGGTTTCATGGTGTTGCAAAATATTGTATCATATCCCTGCATTGTACACCACATGGTATTTTATTTTGTTGAGTCATCTTTTACCCACAATGCTCATCTCCTTGGGCTCAGATAATTCAAACATGTTGAAATGTTTAACTTTACACAATCCATCAGCTGGATGTCAGCAGGCAGAGAAGCAAATTGTCCATTTCGGGTTGGTGTCATCTCAATTGGTAGAAGGTGGTGATTGCTGGCTTCACTGAACTAATGAGAAGATGCGGTCTGCTGTGGTGGCTGCAGCTCAGTGGCCCCTCCTTCAGGAGAAGGGTCCTATCCACAATGTTGCCTGCCCATTCTCTCCACAGATGCTGCCTGACCAACGTTTTACTATTGCTTGGCTGTTTGAGTCGCGTTGCTGTATCATGTAGTATGATACAGCAAGCCTCTTGGCCTATCTTGTTATGCCATCGAGATGCCCATCTACACTAGTCCCATCTGCCCATTGACTCTAAACCTTTCCTATCCATGTACCTGCCCAAATATATTTTAAATGTTATTATAATACCTGCCTCAACTACATCCTCTGGCAGCTTATGGTCCCCCCCCCCCCCCCCCCCCCCCCCCCCCCCCCCCCCCCCCCCCCGTCGCCCCCCCCCCCCCCCCCCCCCCCCCCCCCCCCCCACTGTGTGAAAAAAATGCCCCTTGGGTTCCTACTAGATTTTCTCCCTCTCACCTTAAACCAATGCTCTCTGATTCTTGACTCACAACTCTGGATAAAAGACTACATTCACCCTATCTCATGTAGTATGATTTGCCTGGATAGCGCACAAACAAAGCTTTTCACAGTATCTGGGTACATGTGACAACAATACAACACCATTCTTGTTATCAAGCATATATCTTTGGTGATGTGCCAGGCCCGCCGCGATTTGATTCATGAAAGCATCTGTCTGCTTTGAGAAACATCTTGCAATGTTCTTTTCAGGTGAGAAGGAAAGGGTTAACCCTTGTAAGCATGAACCTGCAGGTTGGCCTGGAATGATTTGCCGAGGCTTGTTTCTTACGAAATACTTCATCTGGCATCTGAATTGACAGTTCTGTATTGTTTTGAAGTTCCCAGGCTTTTTGCCTTTTGCTGGAACAGCAGAGATCTGTCATTGGATAGTTGTACAAGCCTTGCTTCTTCCAGCGCACTGCTCCTCCTGCAGTTAAAATAAGATCTGCTTCATATGCAACCTGCATAACCTTCTCATGCATTATCTTCACCCAGGCAGGGCAAGATTATCTAAGAGCTTTTCCATTCATAGTAATTTTTCACATTTCTGCAAAGCACAATAGTACACCTGTTAAAAAAAACAGCAATGTCCCGAGTCAATGTTTTCAACCCAACACGCCGAGCCTTGGTTTGGGCTATGGAATTTGTCCTTCTGGAATTTGATCTCGGCCTGCCCAAGACTTGTCATTGTTCCGACACAGAGTGATGTCCGTGAGGGAAGGTTGCTGAGAGCAGATTACAAGAGTATGTGCTGAGAGATGCAGCCTGTGCCACGGCTCTGTGGGGGAAGACCACAATGTATGGTCTTTCCAATGCCGGACATTGAAGGACCAAGTTCAGTGGGGACACCCCTCAAATAAGGGAAGGGATATTACCCCGGGGGGGGGGGGGGGGCATGGGAGTGGGACTAAGAATTAATTAAGAGTTTTGCACTGTTTGCTTTTGAATATATATTTTAATTGTGAAAAGTTTATTTTTGAAATAAAAAAATAATTTGATAACCCCTCTGCCCTGCATCCTACTGAAAGCCTTTTTGTAGATTCTGGTTAGTTTCTTTGTTTGGAATGAGCTTGTGGCAGTCAGCAGGTGGACTATCTGTCCCACTGCAGTTTGTCTCTAGTGAGGAGAATTATACTTTTGTTTGAAGGTAGATTGTGTGAATGGTGAAGGTCTTGTGTTGGCGGTTGTCCAGCAAACCAGTCTATTGCCTGCCACAGGCATTGTGTTAGATGAGCTGTCTTGCAAGATGATGGCAAGTCATCACCATAACAATAAAGGAAGATTTTTTTTTTGAGTGATTGAAATATACAGCATGGAAACGGGTCATTTGACCCATCAGATCCATGCCAACCATTGATCACCCATTCATATGACTTCTATGATATCCCACTTTTTCATCCATTCCCTGCACACTAGTGGTAGAGTCACAGAAAAGATGGAAGGACAGGGGGACCTCATAGATTCTTGAAGCAGGCAACACTGGTCGATAATGTGATGAGAAAGCATTCGAGACAGTGACCGTTGGGTCACTGAATGCAGAAGTAGGGAGTATATGCTTCAACTTTATAAAACCCTGGTCAGACCTCAGCTGGACTACTGAGTACAGTTCTGGTCACCAATTTATAGGTGAGTAGAGCTGCACACTGTACACCAATGATTCAGTGATCATTTATTGCCACATGTACCTAGATACAGGAAATGACTTGTTTTGCATACAACCAGGTAAAACATACAGCAGACCTCACCTAGACAGTACACAAGTGTTGCCACGTTTTGGCACCGACAAAGTTACAAAAGTTCACCAAGCAGTCCTATCTACCCGCCCAAGGCAGCAGGCAGCCCTCCTCACCACGTCCCCCATCATTCTCTGCAGTCTCCCGCCAGCTTCCCCCCTTCGTTCTCGGCGGTCCTGTCAGGTAGCTTTCCAACGGCCCTCCTCGCTCTCCGGCCCACCTCGCTCTTCAGTGCTCCCCGTGCTCTCTGCGGTTGCTCGCAGGTCCCTCCACCCTCGCAACACTGGTCACGTCGACGCCAGCAGCTCGGGGCCGAGTTTGGAGTCCGCGGTGGGTGAGCTGGGCCAACTTCCTCTGAGTGAGTCCTTGGTCATGCTGGAAGGCCTGGCCCTGCTGGCCAGGGTCATGAGGTAGATTGGGAGATCGGGACTAGAGCCTTATCTTATGGGAGGACCGTTCAGTAGCCTGATAACAGCGGTGATGAAGCTGGTCGCGAATCTGGTGCATCTGGTATAAACATTTGTATCTTTTGCCCGACTGGAGAGAGGAGAAGAGGGAATGACCAGGGTATAAATGGTCGTTGATTATGTTGCCTATTTTCCAGAAGCAGCATGAAATGTAGATGGAGTTGATGAGGGAGAGCTGGGTCTGTGCGATGGGTGAATCCACAACTCACTGCAGCTTCTTGCAGTCTTGGGCAGAGATTGCCAAACCAAGCTGTGATGCATCCCGATAGGATGAATTCTTTCGTATATCTGTATATGTTGGTAAGAGTCAGAGACCTGCTGAATGTTCTTATCGTCTGAGGAAGTAGAGACAATAGTGTGTTTTCTTGGCCTTGAATTCAATGTGGTTGTGCGAGGACAATTGTTGGTGATATTACAGCTGGGAACTTGAAGCTCTTGACCATCTCCATTTGGACATCATTGCTGACTGGGATGTGTACATCACCTAATTTCCTCGTCAGTCATGAACTCCTTCGTCATGCTGCCATTGAGGGAGAGATTGTTGACTGAGTTCTCTGTATCCAAACGTACAGAGAGCTATGAACACTGTAGTGGAATTTCAGCCCTGTTTGTCCACTCCACCCCCATCCCTTTCCCTTCCACGGGAACAAAGCAGTAGTCACTACCATTTAAATATTTGGGCATGTGCCAAAATCCACTGCTGCAGGGAGATTTGCATATTACACTCTTCATGTTACTGCATGTTACAGTAATCTTGTACACCAGTCGCTAAAAGTTGGTGTGCAGGTACAGCAGGCTTCACTGAAAGCTAATGGCATGTTCAAGATTCAAGAGTTTATTGTCCTGTATCCCAGATAGGACAATGAAATTCTTGCTTTGCTTCAGCACAACAGAATATAGTAGGCATAAATAAATGCAGAACAGATAAGTGACCAAATACCATATCAATATCTAGTATCTATTTCTATATCTAGTATCGGTCCCAGCATCACATGTATAGGGCTCTGGTGAGACCAAATCTGGAGTATTGTGTACAGTTTTGGTCTCTGTTTGAGTTGAGTTTAATAGCCTGATGGCTGTGGGGAAGTAGCTATTCCTGAACCTGGATGTTGCAGATTTCAGGCTCCTGTGCCTTCTACCTGAAGGCAGCAGGTGAGATGAGTGTGTGGCCAGGATGGTGTGGGTCCTTGATGATGCTGTCAGCCTTTTTGAGGCAGGGACTGTGATAGTTCCCCTCGATGGTAGGGAGGTCAGAGCCGATGATGGACTGGGCAGTGTTTACTTTTTGCAGTCTTTTCCGCTCTTGGGAGCTCAAGTTGCTGAACCAAGCCACGATGCAACCAGTCAGCATGTTCACTTTTGTGCACCTGTAGAAGTTCGAGCGAGTCCTCCTTGACATACCGACTCTCTGTAATCTCAGGGAGTAGAGGCGCTGATGTGCTTTCTTAATAATTGCATCAGTGTTCTGGGACCATGAGAGATCTTCGGAAATATGCACGCCCAAGAATTTGAAGCTCTTGACCCTCTCCACCATCAGTCTGTTGATATAAACGGGTCTGTGGGTCCCCATCCTACCCCTTCCAAAGTCCACAATCAGTTCCTTGGTTTTGCTGGTGTTGAGAGCCAGGTGCTGGCCCCATTTGGTCAAACGGTCGATCTCACTTCTTTACTCTGACTCGTCCCCATCAATGATACGTCCCATAACAGTGGTGTCGTCAGCGAACTTGATGATGGAGTTCGCACTGTGACCGGCTACGCAGTCATTAGTGAGTACAGCAGGGGGCTGAGCACGCAGCCTTGAGGTGCTCCCGTGCTGATTGTAATCGAGGCTGACGCATTTCCACCAATACGGACAGACTGTGGTCTGTGAATGAGGAAGTCGAGGATCGAATTGCAGAGGGATGCGCAGAGACCCAGTTCTGAGAGTTTGGTAACCTGCTTGGAGGGAATGATTGTATTAAATGCCGAGCTGTAGTCGATGAATAACAGCCTGACATGAGTTTTTGTTGTCCAAGTGTTCCAGAGTGGAGTGAAGGGCCAGCGAGATCGCATCCACCGTTGATCTGTTGTGGAGGTAAGCGAACTGCAGTGGGTCCAGGTTTTTGTCAAGGTATGAGTTGATTTGCGCCATGATGAACCTCGCAAAGCACTTCATCGCCACTGACGTTAGTGCCACTAGTCGATAGTAAAGTTGGCCTTCATAACGAGGATTTCAGTATGGGAGTAAAGAGGTTCTTCTGCAGTTGTATAGGGCTCTGGTAAGAGCACATTTGGAATATTGTGTACAGTTTTGGTCTCATATTTTGAGGAAGGACATCCTTGTGATTGAGGCAGTAGGTTCACTGTCATATCAGGAAAGATTGAAAAGACTAGGCTTGTATTCACTGGAGTTTAGAAGGATGAGGGGGGATAGAAACTTATAAAATTATAAAAGGACTGGACAAGCTAGATGCAGGAAAATGTTCCCAATGTTGGACGAGTCCAGAACCAGGGGCCACAGTCTTAGAGTAAAGGGGAGGCCATTTAAGACAGGTGAGAAAAACCGTTTTCACCCTGAGAGTTGTGAATTTGTGGAATTCCCTGCAACAGAGGACAGTGCAGGCCAAATCACTGGATGGATTTAAGAGAGAGTTAGATGGGGATCTAGGGGCTAGTGGAGTCAAGGGATATGGGGAGAAGTCAGCCACGGGTTATTGGTTGGGGACGATCAGCCATGATCACAATGAATGGTGGTGCTGACTCGAAGGGCCGAATGGCCTCCTCCTGCACCTATTGTCTATGTTTCTATGTTTCAACATAGTGTGTATCAATCTCAGTTTGTTGACTGCCAGTGAGGTGTTAAATGATATTTCCCTTGAGGGGGCGATGCTAATGAAGAAATGTTTAAAGAACACAAGCTTATTTGGCCAATAAGGCAGGTGCCTGGAGAGTTCAGTATAAACTGTTTCCATCTGTGTAGTTCAGAATGGGGAGTGTTCATTTCTTTCATCCCATTGAAAACGAGGGCGTGGGCAGATTTCCTCCTGTGTTAATAATTAAAGTGGCAGTAAAGCTGAAACCAACAGATATTGTCATGAAATGCTCTAGTGCCGACATTAACTCAGTGCACCACTGAATTCTGGCTTGATTTTTCGAAGGAATAACGATGAAGGAAGTGCTGAGTGGTAGAGTGGTGATACGTAGTAGAGTGGCCTATGGCCTACTGTGTGCTGTCTTGCGGCTTGGGGTACTGTCATGTCTCAGTGCCTCTACATGAACAATGGCAGGAAAGGAGCTGCAGTTGTGGAGGTTTTAGTGGGTATACTTGCTGATGTGTTCAAGTTGCTGTTCAAAGGGACCCTGTGGTGTGGACTGTAAGTGAAACCAGTGAAGATCCCCACATCTCACGGGGTGTAGTGTCTCATTCCTCATTGAGCCAGTGAACTGATCAGAAAATTCTCCAGTCCACAGTCAATTCTCCAGTCAACAGTTCTTTCGACAAGGTCCCACATAAGAGATTAGTATGCAAACTTAAAGCACACGGTATTGGGGGTTCAATATTGATGTGGATAGAGAACTGGCTGGCAGACAGGAAGCAAAAAGTAGGAGTAAACAGGTCCTTTTCAGAATGGCTATTTACAATATATATTAATGATCTGGATGAGGGAATTGAAGGCAACATCTCCAAGTTTGAGGATAACACAAAGCTGGGGGGGGGGGGGGGGTTTAAGCTGTGAGGAGGATGCTAGGAGGCTGCAAGGTGACTTGGATAGGTTGGGTGAGTGGGCAAATGCATGGCAGATGCAGTATTATGTGGATAAATGTTAGGTTATCCACTTTGGTGACAAAAACAGGAAAGTAGACTATTATCTGAATGGTGGCTGATTAGGAAAAGGGGAGATGCAACGAGACCTGGGTGTCATGGTACACCAGTCATTGAAAGTAGGCATACAGGTGCAGCAGGCAGTGAAGAAAGCGAATGGTATGTTAGCATTCATAGCAAAAGGATTTGAGTATAGGAGCAGGGAGGCTCTACTGCAGTTGTACAGGGTCTTGGTGAGACCACACTTGGAGTATTGCGTACAGTTTTGGTCTCCTAATCTGAGGAAAGACATTCTTGCCATAGAGGGAGTACAGAGATGGTTCACCAGACTGATTCCTGGGATGGCAGGACTTTCATATGAAGAAAGACTGGATAGACTCGGCTTGTACTCGCTAGAATTTAGAAGATTGAGGGGGGATCTTATTGAAACTTACAAAATTCTTAAGGGGTTGGACAGGCTAGATGCAGGAAGATTATTCCTGATGTTGGGGAAGTCCAGAACAAGGGGTCACAGTTTAAGGATAAGGGGGAAGTCTTTTAGGACCAAGATGAGAAAATAATTTTTTACACAGAGAGTGGTGAATCTTTGGAATTCTCTGCCGCAAAAGGTAGTTGAGGCCAGTTCATTGGCTATATTTAAGGGGGAGTTAGATGTGGCCCTTGTGGCTAAAGGGATCAGGGGGTATGGAGAGAAGGCAGGTACAGGATACTGCGTTGGATGATCAGCCATGTTCATATTGAATGGTGGTGCAGGCTCGAAGGGCCGAAGGGCCTACTCCTGCACCTATTTTCTATGTTTCTATGTTCAACAAATTCATCCCTCTTTGCCCGTATTACTCTCACGGTTAATGATAAAATGATTGGGTATAAGACAATAGGATTCTTGATCAAAGAGAAAATATGCATGAAAACTTGGTAGTTACCTTTAAATCCGCTGCAACCAATTAACTCTCGGACGTGGCAACTGCCACTTTATTCAATTAATCACCCTGCTGCGCTATTTTAAAATTCTTATTTTTAAATGCTTCCCCTCTTTGTTGTTTCAATCTTCAGAGCTACAACCTTTGAAGTATTTCACTCTTCAGCCCTATGCATTGCACCCCTGTCAATAGATGTGGCTTCAACAGCCAAGGTAGCAGCACTAGAACTCCCTCTCAGGACCCATCTGCCCTCTGAAAACCACGCACCTAGTGCTTGGTCATCTTGCCCAATGTTATGGTACCAGAGTGAAAGCTTGTTTGGTAATGTTCCTGTAAGATGCTTCATTAACAGTACAGTAGAAATCATTGCTTACTGAATTAAGGTTTTGAATAAGTAACATTATACCATGCATACCACAAATTGCTTGCTTGCTTGCAAAAGGATTGCAACCTTTACTGGGTCACAGTATGCAAAGAAGATGCCTTTTGAACATTTCTTAAAAGCTGTTTTGTGAAGAATTAAGAGCTAAAAGTTACAGGTTAATTCTGGGTAGACAAAAATGCTGGCGAAACTCAGCGGGTGAGACAGCATCTATGGAGCAAAGGAAATAGGCAATGTTTTTGAGACCGTACTTCAGACCCGCTGAGTTTCTCCAGCATTTTTGTCTACCTTCGATTTTCCACCATCTGCAGTTCCTTCTTAAACAGGTGAATTCTGGGGATCAGTGGCAGTGTCAGGGCTGCCAACTGTGTGAGAGTTGGGAGTGAGAAATTGCGAGAGACCAAGCCCGGGGCAGTATATCGACCGGGGGGGGGGGAATGAGGGGATGAGTGGGAGGTGGGTGTCCCCCATCCCATTGGTACGGAGCTTTTGCATTTTTCAGCTTGAAATTGTGCAATATGGTGCATACTGTAGCGAGTCTATTAACTTACACTTGATTGCAATATATATGCTTTAAATTGGATTAGCTATGAATAAGGTTAGGCTAAATTACATTCCTAATCACATTCCACAGTAGAGCCCAGGCTCTGATCAGCACATGCAGCATATGAATGATCTTAGTGTATTCATGTATGGAAATCAGGTTATATTCAAACACTTGGCCCATGTTGACCAACCTGGGTCTCACTGCACACCTGGTAGTACTCCTGACCCTGACTCCACTTGCATGCCTTCTCTCATTCCTGACCCTGAGTCCAGCCTTACACCTGGCCCCCTATTCTATCATGATCATAGTTCCTTACCTGCTTAGGTTCCCAGTGCTGAATACTCCCTTGGTCCCAGCTTTGACTACACACCGTACTATTCCAGACCTTGACTCTGGATGCACACTTGGCCTTGCTCCTAGCCCCTCAAGACTTCCTCTCTCCCAACCTTGTAGTTCAGCTGCTTGTATTCTCCCTATCCAGCAGCTGTAACTGGGAGCTGTTCACCTCTCGGCTCCAGTCAACCTTTCGGCCATCGAGAGGGGCATTAAAGGTTAGGAAAGCCCAGTGACCTCGTGAACTCTGCAACTAGCTGAGCTGTGAGAATGGTGTTTGTCTAATCTACTGCAGTGCTGATTCTGTATGACATGAGCTGTGTACTTTATCCTTCTGCCATTACACAGAAGCTCTGCTTGCTCTGCTGCCCCGAGTCTCCTCTTCAGCCTCCTTGTGCCCACCCTAACAGATTCAGATTCAGATTCAATTTTAATTGTGATTGTCAGTGTACAGTACAGAGACAACGAAATGCATTTAGCATCTCCCTGGAAGAGCGACATAGCAAATGATTTGAATAAATAATAATAAGTGTCCGGGCGGGGTGGTGATTGGCAGTCACCGAGGTACGTTGTTGAGTAGAGTGACAGCCGCCGGAAAGAAGCTGTTCCTCGACCTGCTGGTTCGGCAACGGAGAGACCTGTAGCGCCTCCCGGATGGTAGGAGGGTAAACAGTCCATGGTTGGGGTGAGAGCAGTCTTTGGCGATGCTGAGCGCCCTCCGCAGACAGCGCTTGCTTTGGACAGACTCAATGGAGGGGAGCGAGGAACCGGTGATGCGTTGGGCAATTTTCACCACCCTCTGCAATGCCTTCTGGTCGGAGACAGAGCAGTTGCCATACCATACTGTGATGCAGTTGGTAAGGATGCTCTCGATGGTGCAGCGGTAGAAGTTCACCAGGATCTGAGGAGACAGATGGACCTTCTTCAGTCTCCTCAGGAAGAAGAGACGCTGGTGAGCCTTCTTTATCAGAGTTGAGGTATTGTGGGTCCAAGAGAGGTCATCGGAGATGTTGACTTCCAGGAACCTGAAGCTAGAAACACGTTCCACCTCCGTCCCGTTAATGTGGATGGGGGTGTGCGTGCCGCCTCTGGACTTCATGAAGTCTACAATGAGCTCCTTGGTCTTCTTGGAGTTAAGGGCCAGGTTGTTGTCAGCGCACCATGCTGCAAAGTGCTGGACCTCCTCCCTGTAGGCCAACTCATCGTTGTTGCTGATGAGGCCAATCACCGTTGTATCATCTGCATACTTGATGATGGTGTTAGTACCATGTACAGGTGTGCAGTCATAGGTGAAGAGGGAGTAGAGGAGGGGGCTCAGCACACAGCCCTGTGGAACGCCAGTGTTCAGGGTGAGGGTTGAAGAGGTGTGCTTGTCTAACCTAACAGACTGGGGTCTGTTGGTTAGAAAGTCCAGTATCCAGTTGCAGAGGGAGGGGTCGATGCCCAGGTTACCGAGTTTGGTGATCAGTTTTGATGGTATAATGGTGTTGAATGCTGAGCTGTAATCGATGAACAGCATTCTTATGTAAGTGTCTCTGTTGTCGAGGAGGGAGAGGGCGGAGTGAAGTGCCGTTGAGATGGCATCCTCCATACTCCTGTTCTTGCGGTAGGCAAACTGATAGGGATCCAGTGTGGGGGGTAGGCAGCTTTTGAGGTGTGCCAGGACCAGCCTCTCGAAGCACTTGGTGATGATGGGGGTAAGTGCAACTGGGCGGAAGTCGTTGAGGCTTGCCGCAGTGGAGTGTTTTGGCACTGGCACGATGGAGGTGGTTTTAAGGCAAGTGGGGACAACTGCTTGGGCAAGTGACAGGTTGAAGATGTCAGTCCAGACGTCTGTCAGCTGCGCAGCACAGGCCCTGAGCACGCGCCCGGGGATGCCGTCAGGGCCAGCAGCTTTACGTGCATTAGTCCTACTCAGTGCCACGTATACGTCGTAGGGGGTGAGTGTGAGGGGTTGGTGATCGGCAGGTAGCACAGCCTTGATGGCTGTCTCTAGATTGTCCCTGTCGAAGCGGCCATAGAAGTGATTAAGCTCCTCAAGGAAGGAGGCGTCGCTGGATGTGGGGGTGGTGTTGGAGGGTCTGTAGTCCGTGATGGCCTGGAGGCCTTGCCACATGCGTCAGGGGTCGGAGTTGTTGTTGAAGTGCTCCTCAATCCTGAGCTTATGGCAGTGCTTGGCCTTCCTGATGCCCCTCTTCAGGTTAGCCCTGGATGAACTGTAGGCTCGAGCATCGCCTGACCTGAAAGCGGTGTCCCGTGCTTTCAGCAGTAGCCTGACCTCGCTGTTCATCCATGGCTTCTGATTCGGGAATATGGTCACCTGTTTGAGGGAGGTGACACTATTGATGGTGGAGTTTATAAAGTCCAGAACAGAGGATGTGTAGGAATCAATGTCCGTGTGAGAGTCAAGGGTGGCCTGGGCTGCAAACGCCTTCCAGTCAGTGTTCCCAAAACATTGCTGAAGTGTGAAGTCCGCTTCCTCTGACCAGACTTTAACTGTCCTCACAGTTGGTTTAACCCGTCTGATGAGTGGGGAGTACTTAGGGAGCAGGAACAATGAGACGTGATCAGACTGACCAAGGTGGGGGCCTTCAGCCATGTTGGTGTAGACTTTGTCCAGTGTCTTGTCTACTCTAATGGGGAAGGATACATGTTGGTGGAATTTGGGGAGTACAGTCTTCAGGTTAGAGTGATTGAAGTCACCCGCAACAATGAAGGCTGCCTCGGGGTTGTGCGTCTGTTGATTGCTAATGGCAGTATGCAGCTCTTTCATTGCAAGCTTGGCATTAGCATCAGGAGGGATATAGGCTGCAGTCACAACAGTGGAGGTGAACTCTCTGGGCAGATAGAACGGTCTGCATCTAACCACGAGGAACTCAAGGTTAGCTGAGCAGTGACTCTCGATGATGGTGGAGTCCGTGCACCATGCTTTATTTACATAAATGCACAGACCCCCACGTCTGGTCTTACCGGAGTCTGATGTCCTGTCCGCTCGGAGTAAATGACGCCACGAAGCTGGATGGCGCTGTCAGGAACGTCAGTGTTGAGCCAAGTTTCCGTGAAGATCAGGATGTTGCAGTCCTTGATCCAGTTGTGGGAGGTGATCCTTAGCTGGAGTTCATCCATTTTGTTTGCCAGTGAGCGCACTGACCCATTGGTTTGCGAAAGAGCTGCTCTCAAATCCAGTCAGTCAGATTATTGGGGAAGTTGTCGAGAAAATGCTTCCAGCTGCCAATGGCACCTGTCTGCTACACAAGTTCAGTTTGAACTGTACGTGGTTTTTACACCAGAGGACATCACTGCAGCTGATTTGTAAACCTGGTTACAACTAGGTTACACAAAAAAAAAGCTGGAGAAACTCAGCGGGTGCAGCAGCATCTATGGAGCGAAGGAAATAGGCAACGTTTCGGGCCGAAACCCTTCTTCAGAACAACTAGGGCTGGTTACAACTAGGGCTGGCCCTAGGCCGATTGGACCGTTTTTTCCAAATTGGGCCCCGCACCCAAGGGGGGCCCCGCGTTAATTTTCCGTATTTTATATGGAAATACAAATTCGCTTTGTTAATTAAAGATTTTTTTTAAAACAATCGCCGTAGAGATTTATTTACAAATCATACATGGTTTTGTACATGGAATACAAGCGCTGTGCGGCCATCAGACACAAACGATGTGTTAACTACTGTAGCACTTGGGTTAACAGCCAGTAGTGTTAACAGCCAGATGTGTTAACAGCCGGTAGTTAACAAGTAGTTATCCAATGCGTCATCAATGCATCAATGCACATTCCTCAGTAAATGTGTAATTGTGTTTTAGAAGAAGTATTAATGACGCTGCGTTCCTTTGAATACAATTCACGCGGCGTCATTAACACTTCTTCAAAACATAATTACATTTTACTGAGGAATGTAGATTGATGCATTAATGACACATTGAGAATTTCTTAAAACTCACCATCATGAGTGAGAACTTCTTCTGATGAGATTCTTGGTCTGCAGCAGGTAAGTCATTCAATTTACCTACCGACCCACGTTGTGTCTACCTGTCTTTCGCTCTTTCCCTCCCTCCCTCTCGCTCGTGTGCGTTCTCTCTCTCCCGTGCGCTCTCTCTCTCCCGTTCTCCACCTCTCTCTCTAGCTCTCTCGGCATTCCCAGAATCATTGGCGTTTTGCGGTATACAAAAGTGCTGGAGAAACTTAGCGGACGAGGCAGCATCTATGGAGCGAAGGAAATATGGTCGAAACCCTTCTTCAGACCCGGCTATTTCCTTCACTCCATAGATGCTACCTCAAGCCCTGTCCCACTGTGCGAGTTCACCCAAGAGCTTAAAATCTCTGTGTAGCATCTATCTTCAAATTCCCACTTTGAAATAAAATACAGTTTTTGACAAGCATTTCGCAGCAGGATCGTGATTAGTCGATTCCCACGCATTTTCAATCATCGTTCGATTCAGTGTAATTTTTACACCTGGTTGATATCGTTTTTTTTAAAGATACAATACATTACAATAAATAGTTTCAAGCATACCTGGTACTAAATGCACGAACATTAAGGTGGTTACTGATGTTACAAACGGTTATAAATGAATATAATTTCAAAGTGAAATAGGAGATTTCTGTGGAAAGAATATTTTACCAGAATATAAGGTGAGGTCGCTGCACAATTCTCACTTAAAACAATACGCCGTCAGCTCAGGATTGTTTCTTAGCCCTCTGACAGGTGTTTCAATCTCACCTCGTAGCTCGTGGTTAATCGATTCATCGCTATTAATATTCATTCCTGGTCCGTATCGAACTTCTCCAAATGTAAACGCTTCAAGTTACGCTTCTTGTGTGGTAGTAAGGGGGGGGGGGAATGCTAGGATAAAATACCATATATTTGCATTTATATAGCGATCCTGCTGCAAAATTTGTGAAATGGAACTCATAAATGATGGGAGGATTACATAAAACTACAATTCAAAGGTAATGAATATACAGAGTATTCTTATTTCCATCATGAGCATACAATAGTGATATAGGACACCAGGTCCTACTACGGCAAACTCACGAGCTACTACGGTATGACTACGTGTTAAAGTATCACATTTTTACATCCTAATAAATGAGTATATTTTACTCGTGGACATTTTTCAACATGTTGAAAAATCTTCACGAGTTACCACTTTTCCCGAGTACCTGCCATAAGCGCTAAGAAATGGCATGTTGGCCTTTATAACAAGAGGAATCGAATATAGGAGCAAAGAGGTCCTTCTGCAGTTGTACACAGTTCTAGTGAGACCACACCTGGAGTATTGTGTGCAGTTTTGGCTCTCCTAATTTGAGGAAGGACATTCTTGCTATTGAGGGAGGTTTACAAGGTTAATTCCCGGGATGGCGGGACTGTCATTTCCTGAGAAAATGGAGCAGCTGGGCTTGTACACTCTGCAGTTTAGAAGGATGAGTGGGGATCTCATTGAAACATATAAGATTTGTTAAGGGCTTGGACACGCTAGAGGCAGAAAACATGTTCCCGATGTTGGGGGAGTCCAGAACCAGGGGCCACAGTTTAAGAATAAGGGGTAAGCCATTTAGAACTGAGATGAGGAAACACTTTTTCTCACAGAGAGTGGTGAGTCTGTGGAATTCTCTGCCTCGGGGGATATGGGGAGAAGGCAGGAACGGGGTACTGATTGTGGATGATCAGCCATGATTACATTGAATGGCGGTGCTGGCTCAAAGGGCCAAGCGGCCTGCTCCTGAACCTATTGTTTATCGTCTATTGAAACGTCCCGAGCTCCGACGTACCCGCTACGTTCATTCTACGTGTTTACCACGAGTTTTGATTTTTTTAAACTCATGAGAGCTCTTGGGTGAACTCGCACAGTGGGACAGGGCTTCAATCTACCTTCGATTTTCCAGCATCTACAGTTGCTTCTTAGACGTATTGCGGTGATGGCTGCATCTGCGGCTCTTTTCTGTGGGGGGGGGGAAGAGTCCTGGCCCGTGGCGGCTCCTGACAAGTGATATGTTCCCTCCGCGGGTGCTGCCTTGCCCGCTGAGTTCCTCTAGCACTGTGTTTTTTGTTTGGCTCTGAAGTTGAAGGTGGACCCCCCTGTGTCTGTGGTGGCTCAGCGGGATGGGCAGTGGCTCTGGGGAGAGGGTTGCGGTTCTGGTCGAGACCCTTCTTCAGACAATCACAAGTACTCTCACCGACGAGAGTTCTGTTCAGTCTGAAGAAGGGTCTTCTCTCCAGAGTCGCTGTGCTGCCTGTCCTGCTGAGCTACTCCAGCTTTTGTCTATCTTCAATTTCAGAGTTAGATAAAATTGCAGACTTGACTTTCAAAATTTTGTAACATTGCTGGAAAATGTACCTGCATCTTGGAGGCCGAAGGTTAGGTTGTTAGCCAAGAAAGATAGACTTTGTTATTCCTCATTACAGCAACATCAAGAACGATGTTGCCAAGTCTATCCCTCATTGCTAGCAGCTGATGGGAAGCAGATGTAAAGTGGGGAGCGGCTGTAAAAGGACAGCGCTGCTGGGGGAGGGGGGGAAGAGAGTTCCTTTCAGAGCGTGTGGGTAGTCTGTCCAGGGGTAAAGCGGCGGGGAGGGCAGGAGGTTTGAGAAGGAGGGGGTCGGCCGGGGATCATCCAGCTCAAGAGCGGGTCAGTGGGCGATGGATAACAGGACAGCGGGCGGTGGAGCTTACTCCGTGTGCCAGGGCGAGTAACCTCAATTGATCCCTTATTCACGCTGACACAGGAGTAAGTTCCACCGCCCGTTGTGATGTTATCCATCACCCGCTGACCCGCTCCGCTCTGTGATCTTTGCTCTTGAGCTGGTCCCCTCACTGTTCAGGCGGAGAGCACTGCCAGAGGTGAGCGGGCCGGCAGAAGGCGCTGAGATGGCAGTCGGTTCCGCTGTTCGGTGATGGAGGCCGCTCGTAGCCACGCGAGCTGCTTCCCTCCCCGGCCACAGTGAGTGAGTGGGTTACTGGCATGAACCCGACCCTCTGCTTCTCAACGCTCTTGCCCTCCCCACAACTTTACCCCTGGCTAGACTCCCCACACGCTGTGAAAGGAACTCTCCCCCGAAGTTTCATGTTACCATCGACACGTGACTCATTTATAATTATTTATTTATATTTCTACAAATATTTTTCCCAATTGGGCCCTGTACCTCCTAAGGCCGGCCCTGGTTACAACATAGTGATGCCATTTTCAGACTTCATTTTCAGAGGAACACTACGAGCAGACTAGTGGGGAACAAGAGGCAGCATTGACTTGGGTCACAGTTAACCTCTGATTCAGATTAATTACGTGTCACATACACTGTCCTATCCAATGAAACTCCTTGTTCACACAAAGGGCCTGTCCCACCAGCATGCGATTGCATGCGTCTAGCGCGACCAAACGGAAGCGGAGTTCGAGCTAAGTTCGCGGTAAGTGCGTGCTAAGTACACTCAAAGTTCGCGTGTGATGTAATTTACGTCAAACTCGCCAATCAGCTGGCCAGGAGGTGGGCCGACTGAATTTGGACGTTGCACGGCGTGGGGCAGTGATGTCATCGCGCAACGGCATGCTGTGTGGTGACGTCATTGCGCAATGCCACGCGCCAGGAGTACGCCATCAAGATGCTGCGTACGACGACAAGATGCTGCGTACGCCCTCAATGCGCCTGCGGGCCGACAAGCCGTTGGCGCGCGGGATTTTCGGACAGTGCAAGATTTTTGGAGCCCCGCACGATGTCGGGACCAGCCTCGCACAACTCCATACGCCACCGCCGATCGAAGTGGGACCGGTCCCGCGAGGCCGTAAGACTCAAGCGACCACGTTTGGTCGCGCTACACGCATGCTATCGCATGCTGGTGGGACAGGCCCTTTTGTACACAGATGGTAATGATCAACAATGATCAGTGTTGATCACGGTGGTGCAAGATTGTATTGTAATCTGAAGTAGTTATAAAAAACCTAAAGTACAATACTGGAATAAACAAATGAAGTGGAGTTAACAGTAGGAGCATGTGTCAGCACCTCCAGGCATGGGTGTGAAAGAGGCAATTGCTTTTGGAGCCAGGTAGCAGTAGGGAAGAAGCTGGTCAAAAGTTTGAATGTTCAGGCTTTCAGGTTCCTGGTTCCTCTCCCAGAAGATAAAGACAGAAAGGGAATGGCCAGTGTTGAGGAGGGAACTGCAGTTGGTGGTTGAAACTAAAGCTGGACACAAAATGCTGGAGTAAATCAGCATTACTGGAATGACCACGATTCCTTGACGATACTTCCAGCCTTCCTGATGCAACGCAACATGAAGATGGACTGGATGGAAGGAAGTGCCGAGCCTGTGATGGACTGGGCTGTGTTCATCACTCTCCGGAGATTGAGGTGGTCAAGAACAGAGCAGTTGCCGTACCAGACTGTCAGAACACTTCCGATAGCACTTTTTCAGAAATTCTAGAGACTCCTCGTGAACATGCTGAATTTTCTCAGATGCCGTTAACAAAGGAAATATGCTAATGTGATTTCCGGATCACCACACCCGTATGATGGGACCAGATGATATTACTGGTGATTTGGATGCTGAGGAACCTGGAACCTGTGTAGAGTTCTCTTAAAACATGAGCTGACCTCAGCCTCATGGTGGCCACTCTGAGCTGTTGCCAGGAGCCCAGCATGACAGGTTCAGCTGGTATTTCAGTTCAACTGGGCTTGTTGGTATGTCTCCAACTAAACTGGTAAACAGTGCCAATGCACAAGGAAAAGCATATTGGTAATAATTTCCAGTTAAGCTCACCAGCCTTCTGTTGGAATCTTCCACAGCTGCATCTACTGCCCCATTTTGTAACATGTTTGCCCAGCATCCGGTTAGAAAGACCTGCGCAGTCATAGGATGAGCTTTTCACCCAAAAAGAGACCACCTAGGGCAGTCACGGTGGTGCAGCAGTAGAGTTACAGCCAATGCTGTGCCGGAGACCCGGGTTCGATCCCGATTACGGGTGCTGTCTGTACGGAGTTTGTACGTTCACCCTGTGACCTGCGTGGGTTTTCTCCGAGATCTTTGGTTTCCTCCCACATTCCAAAGACGCACAGGTTTGTAGGTTAATTGGCTTGGTAAATGTAAAAATTGTTCCTAGTGGGTGTAGGATAGCGTTAATGTGCGGGGATCGCTGGTCGGCGCAGACCCAGTGGGCCAAAGGGCCTGTTTCGGTGCTGTATCTCTAAACTAAACTAAAAACCTGGCTGCTATGATTCAAGTACGGCAGATCAGTGCGTGCAGGGGGGGATGGCATTACTTTATTTAACTTGCAAGCTCTGCAATGAAATGTGGAGGCCTCATTACTTCATTCGTTTACAGAGGCGAGTTACTGGCTTAGTACAATCTGGCTCAAGGTTGAAGGTTTGTTTATTGTCACATATACCAATGCAACAGTGAAATTCAGATTGCCATACAGTCATACCAATAAAGAGCAACAAGACACCAACATGAACATCCACCACAGTGACTCCTCCATATTCCTCACTGTGATGGAAGGCAAAAAAAGTTCAATCTTCTTCCCTTCTTTGTTCTCCCATGGTCGGGGCACTCGAACTTTCCGTTGTCGGGGCGATCTTGGCTCCCGCAACCGGTGGTCGAGCCCTCCGCATCAGGGCGATCAAGCTCCCGCATCGGGGGGGGGGGGTCTCCAACTGGTAAACAGTGCCAATGTAAAAGGAAAAGCATATTGGTAATAATTTCCCGACATCAGCTCTACCCGAGACTGCAAGCTCCTCGATGTTGCAATCCGCAAGACACGTTGGAGTGTCGATTCCAGGCAAGGGATCGCAGGCTCTGATGGTAAACACCCTGCGATGAGCCCTGCGATGGGGCTCAAAGTCAGTCTCGAGCAAGGCCATCAGCTCCATGATGTTAGGCCGCAGAGCGACCGGAGATACAATCCAGAAAACAATCGCATCTCCGGCAAGGTAAGAGATTGAAAAAAAATTCCCCCGCACATAAAGCAAACCAGAGAACACTAAAACATACCCTTTAACACGTACTTAAAATAACAAAACAGAACAAAGGACAGACAGACTGTTGGTGAGGCAGAATCTCTACTTCTCAGAGCTGGCCCAAGCTTAACCTTCTGGCTGTGGTAAGGTCGTCAGGGCCTTAGTGCAGAGCTGAGTGCATGTGTGTGGCTGCAATATCTGCCAGTTTTCCCCATGAGAGCAGTGTGTACCCAGGCACAGAACTCTTCAACTGGGTTCTTGTTCTGCCCTTGTTTGGGGACACGCTGTACTTTTAATTTCTACCTTGCATCTGTAATTAGTTTTCCTTTCAAGCGAAGCTGAAAATTGGATGCGGGTTATATTAGCCTGGAAGTTGGTGGATTTGGTCTTGAAACGTCCAGCAATTAAGCACAGGAAGGCAAGCCACTGTATAACTTGGGTCAGTGATTATTGCTGTGGGTAGTTGTTGCCCATTTTACCAGCAAGCTTGTGTTTCAGAAAGGGTTGAGATGCTGTGCCACCCTCTCAAAGTCAAAGTCAAAGTAAACTTTATTGTCATTTCAAATAATGCAACAAGTAGTTACACAGAGGATTGAAATTACGTTTCCCGATACTCCAAATGTGCAAGTAATATTTATAACACAGACAGACTATATACCAATAAAGATAGACAATGGACATATACATTATATAAAATATTCACAGTGTGCCAGAGTGTATAAAATTTTAAGGTATGTTATTAAGGTGCAATAATAAAAGGTGCAATATAGAAAAGTGCAAATAGCATACTGCAGACATCGAGTTAAAGTTATTTTGACAGTCAGTTGGTCTTTGTTTGTGTAATGTTCATGGAATTTTCTTGAGTGTGTTGAGTAGTCTGATGGCCTGAGGGCAAAAGCTGTTTTAGAATCTGGTGGTTTTGCTCCGCATGCTGCGGTAGCGCTGGATGGTAGGAGGGTGAACAGTTTGTGTGCTGGGTGGGTGGTGTCTTTGATGATATTGGTCAAGCTTACCATAACTTGTTCTAGTTTGTTTTCCCCAACCGCTTTTATAAAGTGAATGATTCTTGCTGGATGAGCTTATCCATGAAGCCTTCCTTAATATTTGTATTAATGTGTGCATATCAAATGCTTGCAAGCAAATGTTTAGAATTAAGGAACACTATTTGTATTATGTGGGCCGAATTGATTATAACGTAATTTTGATCGGGAATAGCAAAACTATTTAAACGTTACTATGAAACTGGGAAGCAGGGAAAAAAACTGTCTTGGATGTTTTCCTGTAACCTCCACGTAGTAATCGGCCACTGAAGTGCACAGGCTACCAGTTTCACTGGGGGTGGCCATTGACAAGCAACTGCTTTTACTGACAGATGTGCAATGATATTTAATTTTTTTTAAATTTTTATTTTACAAAGGTGCAGGAGTAGGCCATTCGGCCCTTCGAGCCAGCACCACCATTCAATGTGATCATGGTTGCTCATCCACATTCAGTATCCCGTTCCTGCCTTATCACCATATCGCCTGACTCCGTTCTCTTTAAGAGCTCTATCTAACTCTTGAAAGCATCCAGAGAATTGGACTCCACTGCCTTTTGAGGCAGAGAATTCCAGTGATTCACAACTCTCTGGGTAAAAAAGTGGTTCCTCGTCTCCGTTCAAAATGGCCTACCCCTTATTCTTAAACTGTGGTCCCTGGTTCTGGACTCCCCCAGCATCGGGAACATGTTTCCTGCCTCTAGCGTGTCCAAGCCCTTAACAAATCTTATATGTTTCAATGAGATGCCCTCTCATCCTTCTAAAGTCCAGAGTATGCAAGCCCAGCCGTTCCATTCGATGACAGTCCCGCCATCCCGGGAATTAATCTCCTGAACCTCCGCTGCACTTCTTCAATAGCAAGAATGTCCTTCCTCACATTTGGAGAGCAAAACTGCACACAATACTCCAGGTGTGGTCTTACGAGGGCTCTGTACAACTTTAGAAGAACCTCTTTGCTCCTATACTCTTGTTATGAAGGCCAACATGCCATTAGCTTTCTTCACTGCCTGGTGTACCTGCATGCTTACTTTCAGTGACTGATGAACAAGGACCCCCAGATCTCTTTGTACTTCCCTTTTCCCAACTTGACACCGTTCAGATAATACAGCGGTAAACAAAGTAACATGCCCCCTTTAGTACTGCTACAACCCGATAGTTGTGGTCCTAACAAACCTCATGTCATAGAAAATAATGTTATAAGAACAGTTGTTGCAATGGGGAAAGGATGATCAGGGGCTAGAGTTTCAGATTTGCTATGACAAGATCATTTTTCCCACAGGATCTTCAAAATAAGTTAGATTTAGTAATTGTGTTTAAATTTGCTAGTGCAAACATTATATTATGTAGTTTGATGAAGTGTTGCACGTGTCAATAGAAGTGTGCACTTTTAAATTTCAATGGCCTCTTGCGGTGAAGCTGACAGACAAAGTTCTTAAGGGACAATGGTATCTGATTGGCTTGGGGCGGTTACGTGGAGACATTTTTTACCCCAAGAGCTTTTTACCTGATTGCCTATTTTCAACGTGACTTAAGCGGTTATAGTATCTAGTTCCCGATTAAAATTGTGATATAAGCAATACAAGTAGAGTTTCCTAATTCACACCCAATCACACGTTATGGAAACATGTTATGAAGAATGTGGTAGTTCTTTACAACAGAACTACCTGGATTTTTTGGCTTGGAGTAACAAAACTAAAATTATTAAAGAGACCTTTATTTTTGAAAATCCTCTGGAAGGAAATAACTTTCCTGTTGCAAGTCTAAAATTCTTTGAAAGTTGGCTGTCACACAGAAAACAGGGATTTGGAATAAATAGGTTATTTCTGGACGGGAACGATGTAACCAGTGGAGTACCAGGGATTGTTTCTTGACCACAGTTGTTCACTGTTTACGTTAATAACCTGGAGAAGGCAACAGAATGTGAAGTTTCCAAGTTTGTTGATGATACAAAGCATGTTGTGAAGGAGAAACTATGATTCTGCCTCAGGAGATGGAGAGTGCGAGGGTGGATGAAACTTGGCCAATGGGAAGAGTGAGGTCATGCACTTTGGTCATAAGAATCAAAAAGGTGATATTATCTAAACTGAGGGCGAGGGAAACTAGTGACGTTCAGCGGAATTGATGTGCATACGTGTGTCACAATAAGTGAGCATGCAGGTCCAACGAGTAGTTGAGGCGGCAATTAGCACGTTGCCTTTGTTCTGAAGGGTTGGAGTTTAAGAATAGGGAGGTGTCGGGTATACAGTGTTGCTGAGATCTCTCCTGCAATGCTGGAGAGACCAGATTTTGGTCCCTGACGTAAAAGTGGATTCAGCGGCATTGGAGGCAATCCAGCGGAGATTCACCTGGCTAATTTCTGGGATGTGAGAGGCTGTTGAGAAGAATGAGGGGTGACCTTATTGAAACATATAAGATTCTAGGGGTTCTAAGATGTTGGGATGTTTCCACCAGTGGGAGCGGAATGCACAAGGTGACATAGCTGCAACATCATTCTCTGTCCTTGAGGGTGGTGGGGGCCGGATCATGAGATGTATTAAAGGAGCAGATAGAGAAAGTATTGAGGGTTTTGGGGAAGTGGTGCAGAAGAGTTGAGGCCAGCCTGGATCAGTCACGATCATAAAGAAATGAATCCAGCTCAGTGTGAGTGAATGGACTTTGGGAAGTGGAACGTATACCAGACAGCACGAACTATTGGAACATTGATGTACAGAGAGGCCTTGGTAATTTACTGAAAACCCCGAGACAGCTGGATCAGATTGTGAAGGATGCATTTGGTATTGAGCATTGGTTCGATCACAGTTGGAGTATTGTGTGTAGTTATGGTCACCACATTACAGGAAGGATGTAGCAATGGTGAAAATGTAGCAGAGATTCAGCAAGATATTGCTTGGAGTGGAGGGCTGGTTATGAGGAGAGGTTGGATAGGGTGGGCTATTTTCTGACTGCTATCTGGGTGGCTGAGGAGAGACCTTTTAAAATTCTGAGGGCCATGGATAGTCGGTCTTTTTTCCCAGGCAGGTGAGTCTAGTACTTGACGGCACAGGCTTAAGGTGAGAGGGGAAAAACAATCGTAGGATATCTGAGGGGTAGGGTTTTCACATGGAGGGTGGTGATTATCTGGAATGAGATGGTGCAGGTATAAGCAATTACAGCATTTCAAATACATTTGGATCGTTACTGGATAGGATAGAAGTGAAGGGATATGGGCATAAGGCAAGCAAATGAGATTAGTGTTGATGGGCATCACAGTTAGCATGGGTGACGTGGGCCAAAGGGCCTGTTTCTGTGCTGCACAATTTTGATTCTCGGTGATTCTGTGAGAATGGTGGGCGGTACTGCTCATGATGTCTTGTGTACCTGTATATAGTTCACTTTTCCATTATGCTTTGTATCTATAATTGTTTGGCTGCATCCATTAAAATAATCTGTTTCGGGGTAAGATGTACATGAAGCTGTAAGATGTACATGAAGCTGTGTTGGGCAAGCTGTGTCCAGAAAGTGAGTGGAATATTTCTATCTCTCCCTCCACCCCAGTAGTGAAGCACAAGGCAATGTTTGTCCATGTGTCTGCGAAACAGTGAGTCACAGCTTCATCATCCCCCCCACTGCCTCTGTCAACTGGCGACGGTGAGCAGGCTTTGTGTTGGTTCACTCGCCGCCTGTCTCCGGTTAGTTCAGCGGTTCATGACTAACATTGTATCAACAGAAAATATAAGAAAAGATAGCATATTGATGGCAAGTTTCTGAAAATGGCATCAGCATACACAAATACATTTTGTGTGACGGTTGTGGCGTGGTGTCCACCAGTGACCTGGTTGGCACAGTAATTACACGCATTTCTTATTCCTTTCCATGTTTATGAATACCGCATGGAACAATAAAATTGCAAACACCGTTTCCACTTCATTCACCTGATCATGTAGTAGAATACTACATCCATCTGAGTGGACACAGCACCGCACGTTACACATCATACACACAAACATACGTTGTGGTGGACACTCAAAGGCTTGGTGTCCCAGAACAGGAACGTTACATTATTAGCGAAAACAATTTCACCAATGTGATCTAAATGGTACGTTACATTATGGATTTGAGCTATATCAATGGCCGATGATTCGTCAGAACGTTTTTAGTAACTAGAATGTCTCTGTAACGGTGGTTGCGGAGCTTCCCGAAGTTGACACGAAGGAATGAAGTTAGCGACTTGGTCCGTACGAAAGATAAACAAGAGACGTGTTGCCAAATTGCGGATTGGCTCGGTTTCTTAGTTTTAATGTCCAAAATATTTTTTTAATTTATTTTAAATGTCGGAAAATATATCGTTGTTGTGTTTTTGACACCACAATGTTTTTGATATATTAAACTTGAAAATAAGAAAAAATAATGAACTCTCCCAAAAATCACTACTACCATAGGATACCTCGTTTGGTTTTTGAAGACATTCGAGGTTTGGAGTCCCTGTGATTTAACTTCTGGAGGTAGCGACCCCGATAACGGTCGTTGTGACAATGAACACCAAGCACAACGACTGTTACAGGATCTTTACTGTACTGTATTATCTTTACATTACTGTTGTTTTCTCCTGATATTGATGAATATATTTCCCTAGATCATTATCAAAACGTTTATGTATGAGGGGCCATATGAAGTTTATTTATGAATTAAATATTCATGACTAAATGTGGCAGAGTTTTTAATGTCACATTTTTGGTGCCCAAATTGATGGTAAAACGCTGAAGATTTGTCTGTCATGACTTTTGGTCTTGAAGTTATGTAATTTATATCTGTTTATAAGGTTTCACATGATAGGTAGATATTTGTTTTTCTTGCGTACGGCGTGCGCAGCCTAAAGTTGTAAGACAACTTGTTCTGTTTGATCTTCTGTTTGTGCACGCCAGGTTGATTACATTCGTCGAAACAGGGAGGACCACGTGAAGGTTGCAATTTCCCACCCCAGATTTTTGTTAAGAACAGTGTATTGTGTAAATAAACTGAATATTAATCTTGTTCCTCAAAGCCTCTCCAGTATTGTAAAAAGACCCAGATGGGCCAAATGCAGGCAAATGGCGCTAGCCCAGAATGCCAAAGTGGACTGAAGGGCCTGTTTCCATGTTGAACAGCGCTATAACATTTGAACAGGTGCACGGATAGGAGAGGTTTGGAAGGATACAGGTCAAACACTGGCAAATGGACCTAGTTTACATGGGGATCTTTAAGAAAGAACTGCAGATGCTGGAAAAACGAAGGTAGACAAAGCTGGAGAAACTCGGCAGGTGAGGCAACATCTATGGAGCGAAGGAATAGGTGACGTTTCCATGGCTATCCATGTAGTCCATGGCTATTTGTACTACACTTCTTCCCACCCTGCTTACTGTAAGGACTCAGTCCCCCACTCCCAATTCCTCCGTCTATGCTGCATATAACCATATAACAATTACAGCACGGAAACAGGCCATCTCGGCCCTACTAGTCCGTGCCAAACAACTTTTTTCCCTTAGTCCCACCTGCCTGCACTCGTACCATAACCCTCCATTCCCTTCTCATCCATATGCCTATCCAATTTATTTTTAAATGATACCAACGAACCTGCCGACACCACTTCCACTGGAAGCTCATTCCACACCGCTACCACTCTCTGAGTAAAGAAGTTCCCCCTCATATTACCACTAAACTTCTGTCCCTTAATTCTGAAGTCATGTCCTCTTGTTTGAATCTTCCCTATTCTCAAAGGGAAAAGCTTGTCCACATCAACTCTGTCTATCCCTCTCATCATTTTAAAGACCTCTATCAAGTCCCCCCTTAACCTTCTGCGCTCCAGAGAATAAAGACCTAACTTATTTAACCTATCTCTGTAACTTAGTTGTTGAAACCCAGGCAACATTCTAGTAAATCTCCTCTGTACTCTCTCTATTTTGTTGACATCCTGCATCCTGGATGAGGTGTTCCAAACCAGGGCATCGGAGATGTCCTCATTCTTTAGGGAACAAGGGTTCCCCTCTTCTACTATAGATGAGGCTCTCCCGATGGTCTCCTCTATAACCCATAGCTCCGCTCTCACTCCCCATCCCCCACCCCCCCCCACTCGTAACAAGGACAGAGTCCCCTTTATCCTCACCTTCCACCCTACCAGCCGTCACATACAACATATAATCCTCCGACATTTTCGCCACCTCCAACGGGATCCCACCACTGGCCACATCTTCCCATCTCCCCTTTCTGCTTTCCGCAGAGACTGTTCCTCCGTAACTCCCTGGTCAATTTGTCCCTTCACACCCAAACCACCCCCTTCCCGGTACTTTCCCTTGCAACCGCAGGAAATGCTACACTTATCGCTTTACCTCCCCCCTCGACTCCATCCAAGGACCTAAGCAGTCATCCCAGGTGAGGCAGAGGTTCACCTGCACCTCCTCCAACCTGATCTATTGCATTCGCCTCTCTAGGTGTCAACAGCTCAACATCGGTGAGACCAAGCGTAGGCTTGGCGATTGCTTCGCCCAACACCCCCGCTCAGTTCGCAATAACCAACCTGATCTCCCGGTGGCTCAGCACTTCAACTCGCCCTCCCATTTCGAATCCGACCTTTCTGTCCTGGGCCTCCTCCATCGCCAGAGTGAGTCCCACTGCAAATTGGAGGAACAGCACCTCATATTTCGCTTGGGTAGTTTACACTCCAGCGGTGTGAACATTGACTTCTCCAATTTCAGATAGTCCTTGCTTTCTCCCTCCTTCCCCTCCCCTTCCCAGCTCTCCCACAGCCCACTGTCTCCGCATCTTCCTGTCGTTCCACCCCACCCCCCCCCGACATCAGTCTTAAGAATGTTCTCGACCCAAAATGTCGCCTATTCCTTCGCTCCATAGATGCTGCCTCACCCGCTGAGTCTCCAGCTTTTTTGCCTACCTTAGACGGGGATCTTGGTCGGCATGAACAAGTTCTGCGAAGTGCCTGTTTTCGTATGCTCTATGGCCCCATTCTGTATCTCAGATTTTTACACCTAGATGGTGTTTTATACATTTCATTCATGACCCCTTTCGTGATGCTGCAGCTTCATACAATATGAGACGAAACGATAATTTATTCATCCCTGGCACAAAATTGGTCTGCCGACTGTCACAACGCACAAGGTACACAAAAACTTGAAAACAAAATGAAAAAGGCAAGCGAAGGCTGCCGTGTATACAGCGCCATCACTGGAACAAATGAACAAACAAACAGACTTGCATCACCAAGTTTGCGGATGACACAAAGCTGGGTGGCAATGTGAGCTGCGATGAGGATGCTATGAGGCTGCAGAGTGACTTGAATAGGTTGGGTGAATGGGCAGATGCATGGCAGGTGCAGTTTAATGTGGATAAATGTAAGGTTATCCACTTTGCTGGCAAGAACAGATTATTATCTGAATGATGTCAGATTAGGAAAAGGGAGGTACACCAAGACTTGAGTGTGCTTGTACACGGGCAGAAATCCCGGGGTGGGGGGGGGGGGTGGGGGACAGGAGGAACGTGTCTCTCCCATGTTTTGGGGCATAGATCATAGAGCAGAGCTTGAATCGGCCCATTCGCGAAGCTTTTCATCACCCGGCCCGGCGCGGTGGTCCGCGGTCAAATTGCTGCGTTGAGGCGATCGAGGCTCCCAATGTTGAAGCCCCCGTGAACGGGCTGATTCAAGCCCCACGATTCGGGGCGGGCGAAGCTGCTGTTGCTGGAGTTCGAAGTCGGTCACCAACTAAGTCAGTTCCCGAAGTTACCATCCACAGGGCCCACGGCTGAAGCCTCGCGTGTGTGTGCATGCGTGCACGGCCGTCAAAAAATTGCGTCCCCCCCATGTTTTGAGACCGATTTCCGTGCCTGCTTTTACATTAGTCACTGAAAATAAGCATGCAAGTACAGCGAGCAGTGAAGAAAGCTAATGGCATATTGGCCTTCATTGCGAGAAGATTTGAGTTTAGGAACAAGGTTGCAGTTGTACAGGGCCCTGGTGAAACCGCACCTGGAGTATTGTGTGCAGTTTTGGTCTCTTAATTTGAGGAAGGACATTCTTGCTATTGAGGGAGTGCAGCGAAGGTTCGCCAGGTTAATTCTCGGGATGGCAGGATTGACATATGATGAAAGAATGGATCGACTGGGCTTGTATTCACTGGAATTTAGAAGGATGAGAGGGTATCTTATAGGATCATAAAATTCTTAAGGGATTAGACAGGCTAAATGCAGGGAAAATGTTCCCGATGTTAGGGGAATCCAGAACCAGTGGTAACAGTTTAAGAATAAGGGGTAGGTCATTTAGTACTGAGATGAGGAAAAACATGGCTGCTGGAGGTGAGAGTGAACACTGGCGCGATTGGCTGCCGCTGCTCTCTCTCTGAATTGTGTATTGTTGTATATGTTTTGTTTCATGCTTGTTTTAATTGTAAGGTGTCCTTGAGAGTCCTGAAAGGCGCCCATAAATAAAAATGTATTATTATTATTACTTCACCCAGAGAGTTATGTCTCTGTGAAATTCTCTGCCACAGAAGGCAGTAGAGTCTAATTCACTGGATGTTTTCAAGAGAGAGTTAGATTTAGCTCTTGGGGCTAAAGGGATCAAGGGAAATGGGGGAAAAGCAGGATCATATTGAATTGTGGTGCTGGCTCGAGGGGCTGAATGGCCTACTCCTGCAGCTATTTTTCTATGTTTCTATCCCCTGGGCAGAGGATTCTAAACAACCTAATTAAAAACAACTTCATTCTACCTAATTTATCCTGTGTTAGTTAAAACCAATGGGAAACTAGTGGGAGCTTTGCTGTGCTGCAGCTTCCAGGTTTGGTATAACAGTGTAGCACATGCTTGCTTTTGTGTCTAACTTCTCTGTCCCTTTCGTGAAAGCCTGAATATAAAAGTGTTTCTTTCCTCAACTGTAACCTTGCACTGCAGCAGGTTGTAGGACTGAATATCTCTGGTACTCACAGTTTGCTCCATTTCACTTCCTTGTGCTTTGTTTACAGCTGGTCCTGGTGCTTCCACAAGCTGATCGTGGAACAGCTGCTGTAGTGAGTTGGTGTTGTGGACAGCCAGCGGCTTTAACAGGCTATCCTGAACCTTTAGTGTGTCTGCATTGACACGTCTTGGCCAAAATGGGGACGCAGGAAATGTCGTTGGGGAATCTGCAGCAGCTGGGTGTGGATGTGGTCAAGGATGAGTCTGTGTGTGAAGACCAAGCTGTGGGCAATGGCCACGTCCCACACAGCAATGGGACCAGCAGGACTGAGAGTGATGACACCGACTCTGCCGACAGCGAGCTGGAAGACTCGCCAAGCACCACATGGGACAATTCCAAAAGAGCCTCTTCGGTCGAATCCTTCTCCTCACATCAGAGCCTGGAGGGCGTGCTGGAGGATGAGGCAGCGTTGGAATGCAGAGAGTTCATGAGGAGATATGTGGAGAAAATCTTCAGTGGGAGGTGAGTGATGGCAAAGGAGCTGCGTCTGTGAGCACAGGTCACCATCACTGTACAAAGGCTCTCCTAACCTACGCTTGCCAATGTAATCCTGTCCCCACAACAGCCCAACATCAGTGTAGCTGTGACTTAGATAAGCTGCTGGTAGATGTGCTGAACCTTAGTCCTTGTGCCAAGCACTCTGTGCTTGTCCATGGAACTACTGGACAGCAGTGAATGTCCCAGGCAAGAGTGATTCTAATCTGAAATAAAAACTATGTGCTGGAAAACGTCAGCAGGTCACAGTGGCGCAGTAGTAGAACTGCTGCCTGACAGATCCAGCTTTGATCCTGACTATGTACGGAGTTGTGCATTCTCCCTGTGGCCACGGGAATTTTTTCTGTGCTCCTGTTTCCTCCCACACTCCAAAGATGTACTTTTGTAGGTTATTTGGCTTCATTTAAATGATAAATTGTCCCAAGTGTGTAGGATAGTGCTAATGTACAGGGTGATTGCTAGTCGACGCTGTGTCAGTGGGCCGAAGGTCCTGTTTCCGTGCTGTATCTCTAAAGTTTAACGTCAGACAGCATCTGTGGAAGTGAAACAGTCAACATATCGGGTCCGTGACGACTGGTCAGAACTGGGAAACTAATAATAGCAACAAAATGCTGAGGAAGGGTCTTGACCCGAAGGGTCCTCCATTCATGCTGCCTGGCCTGTTGAGTCCCTCCAGCACTTCGTTTCTGCTCTAAAATAAGTTGGTTTGCATTAGAGAGAAGGAGGGGAGGGCTACATAGAATGAAGGGAGTGTAGCTGGTGTGAGATAATTGAGGTATTTACCATTAAGCTGCTTAATGTGTAGTTAGTGTTCAGGTGGTGAGACCTGTTCAGCAAGCCAGACATATACCAGTATGATCAGAAAACTCAGCAAAATAAAGCCAGTAAAGCAGCATCTCTTGATGGGTGACGTTTCTGGTCACGACCCTTCAGACTGATTTTTGTAAACCAGCATCTGCAGTTCCTTGTTTCTAAGAAACCCAACAAGAGTTCATAGTGGCAGAGGGGATTAAACATCGGCATAACTCACCTGTTATGGTGCAGTCGTTACATTGGAAAGAGTGCAGAGAAGATTTGCGAGGATGTTTCCAGGATTCCTGAGCTATCAGGAGCGGTTGAGCAGGCTTGGACTTTATTCCTTGTCAGGTACTGATTGGCTGTTTAAAAGATCTAGGATTAATGGGATATAGAAATGTGACTCATTTGGCTGATTTAATTTTAGTTCTAAAAGATACCACGTGGAAACAGGCCTTTCGGCCCACCATGTGTACGATGACCAGCAACCACCCATTCACTAGTTCTATTCTACACACTAGGGACTATATACAGTAGCCAATTAACCTACAAACCTGCATGTCTTTAGAATGTGGGAGGAAACCCTGGAGAAAACCCACGTGGTCATAGGGAGAAAATACAAACTCTGTACAAACAACACCCATAGTCAGGATTGAACCCGAATCTCTGACTGGGTAAAACAGCAACTCACCCTTAAGGATATTGGAGGATATTGTTGAAAGCAATGCAGGAAGGGGACTGAGGGCAACTGTGAAGAGTTCAGAGCGAATGATAGTAAGCCGTGAAGTTTGCAAGTAAAAGGTTAGAAGAGTTGGAGAAAAAATTCAAAATCAAATCTGAAATTGGAGCACAGGAGACTTGAGGAGTGATCTTGTGTATGAAATGATGAGGCGAATAGATAACGTCTCCTTCCCAAGATAGGGGAACCAAGAACCAGAGGACAGGTTTAAGGAGAGAAGGGAAAGATTTAACAGGAACTTGAGGTGGTGGGTATATGGAACAAGCTGCCAAAGAAGGTAGTTGAGGCAGTTGCAATAAGACATTTGGACAGGTACATGGATAAAAATGGTTTAGTGGAATATGGGCCAAACAGGGGCAAATGGCTTACGCGGGGCATCTTAGTCAGCAGGGATGGGTTGGACTGCAGTGCCTTCTGTGCTGTATGACTGACTTTATCTTCCATCTCTTTCTCTCTTGCCACCATCCTTGGGTTCCTTCCAGTTCCCTGTGAGAGTCATGTTTGATTCATCTTCAGCGGTGCTGGGATGGATGGGTGGGTACGGGCAGGGGCAGGGGGTCGGGCACTGGGAGGGGTACTCCTTGTCGTGGGGAGATCGTTGCCTTGGTGGTAACACCCTAACCCTGGCCCTTCTTGTGTTGCAGGGAGGAGATTGGGCAGGAGGACAAGGCTCGCTTTGGGCAGCTCTGCTCTGAAGACAGCAGTCAGGGCAGAGAATGGTTTGCAAAATACGTCAGTGCCCAGGTAAGGGGCGGCCAGGGCTGGAGGAAGTCACAAGCGGTGATGATGCTGCACGCGTGAAGTGTCGGTGGGGCCGCTCTATGCGACGGATTGGGCTGCGTCTACAACTCTCTCCTGATCTGGGGCAGAGCACTTGCCAAACCACAGATAGACACAAAGTGCTGGAGTAACGCGGCAGGTCAGGCAGCATCTGAAGAAGGATCCCGGCCCCAAACATTAATCATCCTTTTTCTCCAGATGCTGCCTGACCCGCTGAGTTGCTCCAGCACTTTGTGTCTATCTGTGGTATAAACAAGAATCTGCACTTCTTTGTTTCTACCTGTTGCATGCAGTTGCTCTGAGAGCCAACATGGGCTTGATGGAACATATAGCCTGCGATCTCATAAAGAAGAATTTACAATTACAAAGGCTTGTTCCAGTTGCAGTGTTAGGATGGTAAATTGAGGATGGGCAAACTTGCCAGATTGCTTGAGCAGGGAGACTGTCTTCAGCCACCTATGGGTCAGAGAAGAAAGCACTGGGGTTCAATCCCCTAGTGCAGTCCCCCCTGCATGTTGGTGAGCAGGCTAAACCTAGCTCTGACACTGACACGGTGTACTGTGTGGCAAGGACTGGCACAGAGCGGGGTCTGCATGCATCCTGCATCTGACACATTCTGGAGGATTTCATTCCAGGAGAGGCGACCTGCCCTCTGACTGGTGACAAATGGGTGCAGGAAAACATGGCAACACCTCAATAAAGGGCAGCCCCATGATAAATATCGAGCAGGATTGTGTGGCAGTTACTGTGGAGAGATGACAGTGATAAAGGGTGTGCCAGGGGACGGGGAGTGTGGTGTTCCCTCACTGGATGGGCAGAGCTGACCAGAGTGGGTGGTGTGTAGACACTGCAGCCACTGCTTTCTCCCACAGCTCACCGAGGACCTCTGCTAGCAAACGCTGGTACTGCAGCACTGGTGGCATCGACATGAAGGCCTGAACACCAGTGGGGACAACATTGTGTCCACTCGGGCGATGTCAACTATCAGATACACACGTACTGATGCCACTTTAATGCCACTTCATTCCCTCCACAAGCTCATTAAGTGCCCTTCACCCAGACACTGGGTAATTGCCAGGATGTCTCTCCGAGCAAGCCCGATGTGGGGGAGGAGGAGTGAGAGCATCTGGGGAGATTGGCAGGGAGAACATGCAAGAGGTGAGGATTGTAGCCGGGTGTCTGGTGCTGCCACAGAAATGCCCCAGAACACATGTACCAGAAAACTCAATTACTGCACCAGCAGCTGAGGAGAAGGGGAAGCATGCACAAATACCATGCAGTGGGCATTGCTGTGTGTACAAGCAGTAATTCCACTGGAGAGGGGCAAGGCAGATTCAGCAGTGTTGCCCGGGATGGAGTGTTTCAGACGCTAGATGGCTTGGGGCTTTGTTTGCTGGGACCAGAGAGGCTGTAATGTGGGGCGCACTGCCGAGGGGAGGGGAGAGGGGGACTCAGCGTTTAGGAAATGTAGAGATGATTACTTGATTTGCAAGGACGTAGGCGGCCATATGCCAGTGCTGGGAAATGGGATCAGTGGACAGGTGATGGAGTGATGGACCAAACAGCCTGTTTCTGTGCTGTGACTAACTCTGACTCCTTCCCCATCTCTATAGCGGTGCCATTCCAAATGCATTGCCGAGCATGCCTTCTACCGACTAGTGCAGTCCTTTGCTGTAGTCTTGTTTGAGTGAGTATGTCTAGCAGTTGTTGATAAAATGTATTTCTCCAAAATGCCACATACCAGAATATCCTGCGCACAGTGCATTGACCCTAGCCAGCTCTTCTACACATTGCACTGTCAACACCCAGCCAACTCCAGCAGACTCCACCTTGCAGACTCACTACCTTAGATTTTAGAGAATAGTTTAGTGTAGAGAGACTGCATGGAAACAGTGGAATCAACAGTGGAGGCCAAATCACTGGATGGATTTAAGAGAGTTAGATAGAGCTCCAGGGACTAGTGGAATCAAGGGATATGGGGAGAAGGCAGGCACGGGTTATTGATTGGGGACGATCAGCCATGATCACAATGAATGGCGGTGTTGGCTTGAAGGGCCGAATGGCCTCCTTCTGCACCTATTTTCTATGTTTCTATGACCCATTGGTCTACGCCGACCAATGGTCATCCACTTTAGTTTAGTTACAATGCGGAAAGAGGCCCTTCGGCCCACAGAGTCCGCACCGACCAGCGATCCCCGCACTCCATCACTATCCTACATACGAGGGACAATTTACCAATTTACTGAAACCAATTGACCTACAAACCTGCATGTGTTTGGAGTGTGGGAGAAAACTCGAGCACCTCGAGACACCCCATGTGGTCATAAGGAGAACGTACAAACTCCGTATAGACAGCAGCCGTAGTCAGGATCGAACCGGAGTTTCAGGCGCTGTAATGCAGTAACTCTACCACTGTGCCCCCCCCCAGCCGCTCCCACCAAGGTTCACCGGGCAACCTTGCAGGGATCACACCTCCTGCAGACACCCCCAAGTCACACCAGCATGACTCATAGAGCTGCTCCTTCTCTCTGGGAGTGAGTGGTCAAGGGGTGTCTGGTACGTGGAGACTACAGTGTGTGCTGCTTCCCTTACAGATGCTACCAGCGGGATGACTTTGGGCCGGCCAAGAACCTGATGACCATGTGCTTCACCTTCTACCACATGGGTGAGTGAGGCAGCAGTGGGAACCAAACCAAACCACTGTTGACGACGGAGGCAATGACAAGGGGCGTGGGGCACTCCTCCTGCGGCCTATTGTGGGGTGAGCAGTGCGGGGCGGCTCAGGAGAGCTGCAAGCCCTCGAAAGCTCCATGGCTCACCTCAAACTTTGAGTTAACAAACCATTTGCCAACCGGGTAGATGCGTTGTGAGCATGTCCTCTAGCAGTTCACACACCTCCCACTGGCATGTACCCAACATCCCCACAACCGCAATGTGCCTTTTCACCTGTGGATCTAATCACCACTTTGTGCACCAACGCTGCAGCCTCCAGCTGTTTGAGCCGCTCTCCTTTCTGGCCAACTTACGCTGAGCTCTGACCTCTCCTGTCCCCGGCTCGGCACGTGCCTGCACCATTAAAGACTCCAATTTAGTGGCTGTGCAAGAGGTGCAGCTGTCAGCAGGGGCAGCACAAAGCGGGCTGCTGGAGGAATACAGTGATCAGGCAGCGTCTGTGGAGGGAGCAGGTCGACCATGTTTGCGTTGGTTCCATTGTTCAGACTAATCATGATTCAAAACGTGCGAGTGGGGCTGGCCGGGCTCCCAGCGTGTGTGTGTGGGGGTGTGTGTGTGGGGGTGTGTGTGGGGGGGTGTGTGTGTGGGGGTGTGTGTGTGGGGGTGTGTGTGTGGGGGTGGGTGTGTGTGTGTGGGTGGGTGGTGTGTGGGTGGGTGTGTGTGTGGGGTGGTGGGTGTGTGTGTGTGTGTGTGTGTGTGTGTGTGAGTGTGTGTGTGTGTGTGTGTGTGTGTGTGTGTGTGTGGGTGTGTATGTGTGGGTGTGTGTGGGGGTGTGTGTGTGTGTGTGAGTGTGCGTGTGTGTGTGTGTGTGTGTGTGGGTGTGTGTGTGCGTGTGTGTGTGTGTGGGTGTCTTGAGTGTGTGGGGGTGTGTGTGTGTGGGGGTGTGTGTGTGTGCGTGGGTCTGTGGGTGTCTGAGTGTGTGGGTGTGTGTGTCTCTGTGTGTGTGTGGGTGGGTGTGTGTGGGTCTGTGTGCGTGGGTCTGTGTGCGTGGGTCTGTGTGCGTGGGTCTGTGTGCGTGGGTCTGTGTGTGTGTGTGTGGGTGTGTGTGTGTCTGTGTGTATCTGGGTGTGTGTGTGTGTGTGTGTGTGTGTGTCTCTGTGTGCTGACACACTGTCCTTGCTCCACAGGTAAGCCACATGTAGGCGTGCTGGAGTTGCAGCAGAGACCCGTGGGCACCGCAGAGCGGAGTGGGAATGGCTGGCTCGCTCGGAGAGACATCTCTGCTCAGCTGCTGAGGAACACCGAAAACATGAAAGGATTTTTTGGGGCTCTGGAGATGAAGCTGAAAGTGAAGAATGGGTGAGTGTTCACTGTCTCCAGGACGGCTCTGAAGCCCCTGAACACCTTCAGAAGCCGTAGAAGCAGAATTGGGCCATTCAGCCCATCGTCTACTCGGCCATTGAATCATGGCTGATCTCTGTCAAACCCCTTCTCCTGCCTTCTCCCTGTAATCTTTGACACTCTTACTGACCCAGTGGGCCGAAGGGTGTCCTGTACAACTCTGTCTCTGTATCAAGGCCAGGACCCATCCCTGTGGGGACATTGTCTTGGACTTGTCTTGGCCTGTGACAAGCATGGACCAACTCCCTCACCTCACCGCTGTGCTCATTGTACCTGAGCTGCCCTTGGCTCCCAGTGCAGCCTCCTCTGCCAGCAGATACCGGCTCCAGTGATAATCTTGGCCAACTGGTCAGCGTGGCGTGACCAGTGCTGTACTGCAATGAGAACCACCCTGCCGATTGCTAATTGTACGTCGAGGGAGGGAAAGAGCGGCAGCCCCTCCCCCCAGAGGTGAGAGAGTAGCAGCCCTTCCCCCCCTCCTCCCAGTGGGTGAGAAAGTAGCAGCCCTTCCCCCCCCTCCTCCCAGTGGGTGAGAGAGCAGCAGCCGTCTGGGTGGGACAGAAAACATCCCCGACCCTTGCTGTGCCCATGTCTGGCCCAAGCAGCCTCGCATCTCTGGCTAATACAGTGCACCTAAAGCCTAGGAACTACAGATCCGTCAGCTCACATCTGGGGAAAAGGATATCTGGGTGAACCTCCTGCCAGGGAACATGAGACTGCAGACGCAAGAACCTGAGCAAAAAACAGTGCTGGTGGAAGGATCCTGGCCCGAAACGTAACCTATCCTTCTCCTCCAGAGATGCTACCAAACCCGCTGAGTTACTCCAGCACTTCTTGTCCGTCTCTGCTGTTTACCTGTTGCACAGCCACTAAATCCCAGCCTTCCTTGTGTTGTAGGCACATGGAAAGCCGCAGACAGGAGAAGAAGGAGCACCGGGGTAAGTGGTTCATTAACCTCACCGCTTGTCTTCCTATAGCTCTGGGGCTCTGGTGTGTGTGGATCAGTTTGAGGGTCTCTCCCTGTGAGACTACAGTGTGTCCATGGAACCGGGGAGAGGGGCAGTTGTGGAGGGGGCCTTCAGACCGTGTATAATCCTGGAGGACAGGAAGCTGTAATAGTGGTTCAAATACTGAAGGGCCCTTCCTTGACTGATTGTCACAGCGGGAAGGTCAGTAATCAGAGGGAATGAAGTGGGGATCACATTGGAAATCTAAAACAATGCCGGCAATGGTGAGCAAGCCAGTGGCATATGTGGCAACAGCTCTGACCTGAAATGTCAAATGCCTTTTCCCACAGATGCGAACTGACCTGCGGAGTATTTCCAAAATGTTCTGTCTCGGTACAGATTTAGAGAGACGACAAGAATGCTCTTGCGTTAGACACAGGGAGCAGAAGGATGCAGGGATCTGAGCGGGAGTTACTCCAGCACTCTGACGCAGGGATCTGAGGGGGAGGACGTGCAGGGAATGACAATAGACAATAGGTGTAGGAGTAGGCCATTCGGCCCTTCGATCCAGCACCGCCATTCACTGTGATCATGGCTGAGCATCCACATTCAGTTCCCCGTTCCTGCCTTCTCACCATATCTCCCGACTCCACTATCTTTAAGAACTCTATCTAACTCTCTCTTGAAAGCATCCAGAAAATTGGCCTCCACTGCCCTCTGTGGCAGAGAATTTCACAGATTCACAACTCTCTGGGCGAAAACGTTTTTCCTCATCTAAATGGCTTACCCCTTATTCTTGCCCCCTGGTTCTGGACTCCCCCAACATGTTTCCTGCCTCTAGCATGTCCAATCCCTTAATAATCATATGTTTTAATAAAATCCCCTCTCACCCTTCTCATAGTATACAAGCCCAGCCGCTCCATTCTCTCAGCATATGGCAGTCCCGCCATCCCGGGAAGTAACCTTGTGAACCTCCGCTATAGTCCCTCAATAGCAAGAATGTCCTTCCTCAAATTTGGAGATCAAAACTGCACACAATACTCCAGGTGTGGCACTGTACAACTGCAGAAGTACCTCTTTGCTCCTATACTCGACTCCTCTTGTTATGAAGGCCAACATGCCATTAGCTTTCTTCACTGCCTGGTGTACCTGCATGCTTACTTTCACTAAGTGATGAACAAGGACCCCCAGATCTCTTTGTACTTCCCCTTTTTCCAACTTGACACAATTTAGATAATAATCTGCCTTCCTGTTTTTGCCACCAAAGTGAATAACCTCACATTTATCCACATTAAACTGCATCTGCCATGCATCCGCCCACTCACCCAACCTGTCCAAGGCACCCTGCATCCTCATAGCATTCTCCTCACAGTTCACACTGCCACCCAAATTTGTGTCATCTGCAAATTTGCTAATGTTACTTTGAATCCCTTCATCTAAATCATTGATGTATATTGTAAATGGCTGCGGTCCAAGCACTGAGCCTTGCGGTACCCCACTAGGCACTGCCTGCCATTCTGAAAGGGACCTGTTAATCCCTACTTTTTGTTTCCTGTCTGCCAACCAATTTTCTATCCATGTCAGCACCTTACCCCCAATACCATGTGCCCTAATTTTGCCCACTAATCTCCAATGGGACCTTATCAAATGCTTTCTGTAAGTCCAGGTACACCACATCCACTGGCTCTCCCTTGTCTATTTCCCTCGTTACATCCTCAAATTCCAGAAGATTAGTCAAGCATGATTTCCCCTTTGTAAATCCATGCTGACTTGGACCTATCCTGTTGCTGCCATCCAAATGTGCCGCTATTTAATCTTTTATAATTGACTCCAGTATCTTCCCCACTACCGATGTCAGGCTAACTGGTCTATAATCCCCTGTTTTCTCTCTACCACCTTTCTTAAAATGTGGAATAACATTAACTGCCCTCCAATCCACAGGAACTGATCCTGAATCTATAGAACATTGGAAAATGATCACCAATGCGTTCACAATTTCTAGAGCCACTTCCTTAAGTATCCTGGGATGCAGACCATCAGGCCCTGGGGATTTATCAACCTTCAGTCCCATCAGTCTACCCAACACCATCTCCGGTTTAATGTGTATTTCCTACAGTTCCTCCACCACCCTAGATCCTCTGGCCACTAGTACATCAGTGAAATTGTTTGTGTCCTCCTTAGTGAAAATGGATCCCAAAGTACCTGTTCAACTCGTCTGCCATTTCCTTGTTCCCCATAATCAATTCTCCTGTTTCAGTCTTCAACGGTCCAACTTTGATCTTAACTAATGTTTTCCTCTTCACATACCTAAAGAAGCTTTTACTATTCTCCTTTATATTCTTGGCAAGCTTACCTTCGTACCTCATTTTTTCTCCCCGTATTGCTTTTTTGTTGCTTTTTAAATGTTTCCCAATCCTCTGGCTTCCCGCTCATCTTTGCTATGTTGTACTTCTCTTTTAATTTTATACTGTCCCTGACTTCCTTTGTCAGCCATGGTCGCCCCTTACTCCCCTTGGAATCTTTCTTCCTCTGGAATGAACTGATCCTGCACCTTCTGTATTAATGAGGGGACGGTGGGATGAAGGGTCGGGCTGGCGGTCCATGTCCCAGTCAGTGTGTGGGTGAGGGGTGAGCTGTATGGTGAGGCTGATTGAAGAGCGCTGTGTTTCTCTCTCCACCCTCAGGGGGACGGCAGAGTGCGGAGGACACGAGGGGGGTGAAGATTTACCTGTACACTCACCTGAAGCAACAGCCCATCTGGTAACTTACCTGTTCACCCAGAATTATTCTAGAATGCTTACACTACAGGAGAGGGCTGTTCGGCACATCGTGTCCATGCCAGGCTCTTCCCCGTCACCTTGTTTGACATTTATCCAATTCCCTCTTGAAGGCCATGGACATTCAGGGTGGTGAGGAAGGCATTCATCACACAAGCTGGCCTTCATCGGTCAGTGTACTGAGTACAGCAGTCTGGACATCATGTTATGGCTGTACAGGACGTTGGTAAGGCCACATTTAGAGGACTGCGCAAGGAGAGAATGGACAGGCTAGGTCCTTTTTCCCTGAGGCATAGGAGGCTGAGAGGTGGTCTTTTGCAGATTTATAAAATCATGAAGGGCACAGATAAAGATTAGAGGGCAAAGGTTGAAGGCGAGAGGGAAAATGTTGAAAAGGGAAGTGAGGGTCACTTTTTTTCAGACGGGGTAGTGGATAAATGGAACTAGCTGTCGGAACAAGTGGTAGTTCATGATATTTAAAACATTTATGGTATTTGTACAGATACATGTATAGAAAGTGTTTGGAAGGATATGGGCCAGGTGCAGGGAAGTGAGACTAGCTGGGTTAAACAACTTGGTTGGTATGGATGAAGGGGCTGTTTCCACGCAGTATAATTCTGTCCCCATGCCTTTATAAACTAGAAAGGTTCACAAAGATGTTGCCTGAATTGGAGGAATTGAATTCTAGTGAAAGGTTGGATAGACTGGGACAGTTTTCCCTGGAGTGTGGGAGGCTGTCATGTGATAGACGTGTGCAAAAGTATGAGAGGAGTTGATAGGCTAGGCATGCAGAGTTTGTTTGCCAGGGTAGACGGTGCCTAAAACTAGAGGCTATAGTTTTAAGGTGAGACAAAGTTTTTTAAGGGGATGTGAAGGGTAATTTTTTCACACGCAGTGGTTGGTGTGTGGAATAAGCTGCCAGAGGGGAAGATAGACAGGAACAGTGACAATGTTTAAACGGCACTGGCCAGGTACTTGGATGATCAAGGAATGGAGGGATATGGAATTGAAGCAGGCAAGTGGGAGAAGTAAGGAGAGTCATGAAGGTCGGCATAGACACGATGGGCTGAATGGCCTCTTTCCGTGATTTATTTTTATTGCCCTCTGGCCTATTCCTGAATTCAACCCTGACCGTTGGTCGTTTTTTGTTGAATACCCGGGCCAGCTGCATGACTTCACTGTGTCCCTATCGTCACCTCCTGCTGATTGCCATGGTTCCTTGTGTCCCCCTGATTGCTGCAACAGGATCTGTAATTGGCAAACTCTAGGAATGCTTTGTAAGTTATCCGTAAGTTTTAATCCACGAGTAGTTGCTCTACTCGCCAGCCAAAAATCTGTAGCCTCCCTTTGATCTGGTATTTTGTTGGTTCACATGCTTGATCAATGGTGTTTTATCATAAATATTTTATTATTATTAATGTTTAGTGTTTCCTGAGTCATTCGTAACTGTCATTGTATGTCATGGTGTTACTTGTGGGCGGAGCACCAAGGCAAATTCCTTGTATGTGAATACTTGGCCAATAAACTTACTTACTTACTAGTTTCCTGTCTCCATCTGCCACTGGATATTGTGCCTTTGTAGTTCACCTGACCCAGAGCCCCATCCCACTCACTGTTTCCTGTGTCACAGGCACAGCCTCAGGTTCTGGAACGCTGCCTTCTTCGACGCCGTGCACTGTGAGCGGAGGAAGCGATCGCCCACCACCAGGTACTGAGCATCACATAAACCATCGACAGCCCCGCACAGCCCTTCTCCCCGCTACCCCCTCTCCCTGAGTCATAGAGAGATACAGTGTGGAAACAGGCCCTTTGGCCCAACTTGCCCACACCGACCAACATATACCAGCTACATTAGTCCCACCTGCCTGCATTTGGTCCATATCCCTCCAGACCTGTCCTATCCATGTACCTGTCTAACTGTTACTTAAACGTTGGGATTATCCCTGCCTCAACTGCCTCCTCTGGCAGCTTGTTCCATGCACCCACCACCATTTGTGTGAAAAAGTTACCCATCTGATTCCTATTAAATCTTTTCCCTTTCCCTTACCCTGGTCCTCGATCCCCCTTCTCTGGGCAAGAGACTCTGTGCATCTACCCAATCTATTCCTCTCATGATTTTGTACACCTCTATAGGACCACCCCTCATCCTCCAGCACTCCAAGGAATAGAGACTCGGCCTACTCACCTCTCCCTATAGCTCACACCCTCTGGTCCTGGCAACATCCTCGTAAATTTCGCTGAACCCTTTCAAGCTTGACAATATCTCCCCAACCCCCGCCCCCTTCTCCCCCCCCCCCCCCCCCCCCCCCCCCCCCCGTCTACTCCGCTCTCGCAAGTGGGGGGATCACGGTGTAGGGGGTCCATTGCGGGCGGTTCCTGCACTGACACCGCACTGACTCGTAGATGTGAGCGCCTCCTGGGAGACAGGCTGCCGCAGTGCCAGCGTGAGGTTGGGTACTGGTGATCATCACCCTGCACTCCCCAACACACCCCTCATGGGGGCGTGGCGCGGGTAAAGGTGGTTAATTTGTGACTGTCTGCAGGGAGAAGTGGTGCCACATGACCCCAGAGGAGAGAGACGACACACATCGCTTTGACGAGAACATCGCCTTTGGCCAGCTTGGGTAAGGCCGGAGAGCAGGAGGGGCTCTGTGGGGAGTGTGGAATTGACTTTACGGGGAGCGGGTTTGTCGGGAGAGCGGAGGGGTGCGCATGTATAAGGGACGCGCTACAGTGGCTGGAATGAATGGGAACGCCGGCTCGGAGTCTGACGGTACATTTGCCCTGTTTGACCCTAGGACTTTCACATACAACATGTTGGAGTTCGGGCTGAGCAAGGAGCTCTGCACCAACTTCCTGAAGAAGCAGTCGGTGATTGGGAACCTGAATCAAGGTGAGCACACGAGTTTGATCAGCCGTGAGGCCAGGAGACAGACTGTCCATGGGCACCGACTCACACAGCCTGTCTGATGGCACAGTGTCGAGGGAACTCCCATCAGAGAGGCTGTGTGAGTCACGCAGTCCCATCACACACTCCTGGGGTCAGACACTGTCGAGGGAGCTTCACTCTTTTTCCTCACAAGAACTTTATTCAGTAATTGCAATCTACAGTGTACCAGAAGGTACAAAATCTTTCAATAGTCACATTACATCAGGCAATCATTATAATATAATGGTGGCATCTTTATCTACAATGCACTCGACCCCCCGACCCCCCTCCAGTGTCCCTGTGTACCATATACCATAGACAATATATATACACATTAAATAAACAGATAAAATGCAATAGACTGTTCAGCCCTCCACCACCTCCAGTTTAAATTCCATTTAGAATATTTATGGAGGACCAGGAAACCAGAAGCAAGAGTTACTCCCGGGAGTTACTCCAGGGCGGCCAGGGAGTGATTCTGCATTGGTTTACAGCGGTCGCGGCGAGGCGGCGACCGGACAGCAATGGCGGCCAGATCTCCCACAATTCAAAGCGAAGGAGAAAGTGACCAGCGCCAACCATTTGCCGTGGCAGTGCGCATGCGCTGGGGGAGGACGTGCAGGCCGCAGCAATGCGCATGTGCAAAGTGGCCGGCCGTGCTGGTGGATGAGGAGCGAGCGGAGCCCAGAGGCCCGGACACGGACGATTCAGATTCAATTTTTAAGATTCAGATTCAATTTTAATTCAGTCATTGTCAGTGTACAGTACAGAGACAACGAAATGCATTTAGCATCTCCCTTGGAAGAGCGACATAGCAAACGATTTGAATAAATAATAATAAGTGTCCGGTGGGGGGGGGGGGGTGGTGATTGGCAGTCACCGAGGTACGTTGTTGAGTAGAGTGACAGCCGCCGGAAAGAAGCTGTTCCTCGACCTGCTGGTTCGGCAACGGAGAGACCTGTAGCGCCTCCCGGATGGTAGGAGGGTAAACAGTCCATGGTTGGGGTGAGAGCAGTCCTTGGCGATGCTGAGCGCCCTCCGCAGACTCAATGGAGGGGGTGCGAGGAACTTGCTTTGGACAGACTCAATGGAGGGGAGTGAGGAACCGGTGATGCGTTGGGCAATTTTCACCACCCTCTGCAATGCCTTCCGGTCGGAGACCGAGCAGTTGCCATACCATACTGTGACGGCGGGCGGAGATGGAGGTTGACAGATAGAGAGGGAGGCCCGCCCGCCAGCCCAGAGTTGAACGGCAGGTGTTCTGCCTTGGCCGGAGGCCGCATAGATTTCGAGGCCCTACGCTAGTGGTAAATCCAGCTCTGCGACCCCCCCCCCTAGATCTCGAGGCCCTACGCTTAAGCTTATACGTAAATCCGGCCCAGGCAATCCGCCAACCACTGCCGCTCCTACTGCACTCCAGAAAAGTGCTGGAATTCCTCACTAAATGGAGAAATCCGTTAAAAAGAAAAGCCCCACAGTCCGACATTGTGTTAATCTTTGAAATCTCACTGCTTCTGTCTCTCTCCCTTTGACAAAACCTTTTAAAAGTTACTTTAAAACCTCTCAGCCATCGGAGCAGTGCCACTCTGCATCCAACCTTGAGAGCTTCACTCTGTCTGACGCTGAGATTGTGTGATGGGACAGTGTAGATGGAGCTTCACTCTGTGTCTGACCCAGGGGGTCACTCACTAACCACATGTTTTGTTTGGGTTTGCAGAGCAGTACAAGTTGCTGTGCGAACACATCGAGCAGAAGGCGCTGGAATGAGGGAGTGACCGAGCCGTCGTCTGTGGAGTTGCTGTCCTTGGCACGGTGGTCGCTGTGGTTGCTACGGTTACTCGGGGCAGTGGTGCAACGTGTCTGACCTACTTTACAGCACTGTTCATTGTTCACCTGCTGGCAGCGTGATGTGACGTTGCTGACACGGCCTCAGCTATCGGTGCAGCCCACTGGTCTACACTCCAGCACTGCCCCCTTGCAGCTGGGCTGCTGCGCTGCGGGACATCCCAGTCCCTCGCTGCCCATTGCCCCACGCTGCTCCCACTGAAGCTGGCCTAACGGCATTTGCCCACAGGGAGGAACACACGAACATTGGCCCAGTTACTGCTGCACGAATCAACCCTGGCCCGCCTGCCGCAGGGATCCCTGCCTCTGACCCATCGCCGCAATGTGGGGGCCGGGAATGGGCCCGAATTAGCCGCTCAGCACAAATGCTGATCAACTGATGCTCCACAAAATGGAGTTTGTACAAGGACTAGTCCCCAGCTCCTGCCGTCAACTCCAGCCCCGCGCCACTCCCCGGTGTACTGGGCCCGGGACTGAAGTCCGTGTCCACTTATCGAGCTATGTCACTGCCTCGTGAAGTTCATCTTCCCCTCTGATGCAGACGTTTACAAGCATTACTGTCTTCATGTTTTGAGTCTTTCTAAGCACTGGGGCCCTTTCCGTCTGTTCCGTCCTCATCTGTGAAGCCGAGCTGATGCTTTGCCAATGCTGTTTTGGGATGTCTCATTGGATATTTGCTACTGACAAGCAGTGGCTTGATGGGTTAACAATTATCGTATACTCGCACTGATACTGGAATGGTCTCAGCTAGTGCCAATGCTACTGCCGTCATCGGTTTAATTGGACCTGCGTGCAGTGTGTGTGAGAGTGAGTGAGTCTGCAGGAACTGTGTGTTCAGCAGCATTGGACCCAAGGGCAATAGGTGGGTTACTGAGATGCACGGTGGGGAAGAGAAATAGCCGAGTTACTGAACTGGGAGTTTTCATCGTTACCTTGCAATGATCCAACCAGCGGTCTCTAGGCAGATTCACCCTTGGTTAAAACATCTAATGCTAGATTTTGCAGGGGAGACCTGCCCTAATGTGATTGCTGATTGAATCAGGGCTATCCCGTCTGTTCAGCAGCTTGCATTACGGCGCTGTACTCCTCTGGGCAGGGGAGAGTTCCCTCACACTCCCCGTGTCCTTGTAGATGCGGGAGACAGAGAATCACTTCACTGGATACCCAGCCTGTCTACTGTGTGTCTTTCTGCGCGTGTGTATGTCTTGGGTTTCTGGCCAAGGTTATGGGCGACGGGGACGGTGCAAGGGGAGGTGGTTGGGCTTGCAGTGGAAATTACTGCCTGTCTCACATGTTGCTTGTCCCACCAGCATGTACCGGATGCTACCCACACCACTGCTTGTGACCATAGATTACCTTGTCGGGCATCAGAGCTCAATTCAGCTTTGAGTTGAGGCTGTTGAGATTGGGATGGTGCTAATCGCTCCCTCGAGGATTGGTTTCCCCCAGGCCGGACCTGGGGGCCATTAACCACCGACGTGCTGAATTACCGAGGGTTGTGCCGGTAGATTTCCCAGTCGGAATGTTGCTGCTGGGGAGGTCCTAGCCTGACCGAGTGGGAACGACTCGGTGGGGACCACAGAGACCATGTCGAGGGCAGAGCCGCTGGTCACCAGAGCAGAGTTCTGCCAATGGGGGCGCTGCAGATTGCTATCCGCGCTTTGATCTCCAACCTGTTCGAGGATACTCCTGATTGTCTCGCCCTGTGCCTGTGATTCTTTGAATAAATGTGTTTTTCCGTGAACTAGTGTGGGTCACAAACACATCCAGCTCCGTAGAAAATATGCGAGGAGTATGCCATTCGAGCCAGCACCGCCATTCAATATGATCATGGCTGATCATCCAAAATCAGTACCCCATTCGTGCTTTCTCCCCATATACCTTGGTTCTGTTAGTCCTAAGAGCTAAATCTAACTCTCTCTTGAACATTGAATTCTGTGACAGAGAATTCCACAAATTTACAACTCTGGGTGAAAATGTTTTTCCTCATCTCAGTCCTAACTGACCTAACCTGTAGTAAATGCCTACAATGTTCTGTGTGCTGAAGCAAAGCAAGAATTTCATTGTCCTATCAGGGACACATGACAATAAACTCACTTGAACTTGAACCTGTGACCCCCTGGTTCTGGACTCCCCCAACATGGGGAACATTTTTCCTGCATTTAGCCTGTCCAATCCCTTTAAAAATATATGTTTCTATAAGATGCCCTGTCATCCTTCCAAATTCAAGTGAATACAAGCCCAGTCGATCCATTCTTTCATCGTATGTCAGTCCCGACATCCCGGGAATTAACCTGGTGAACTTACAGCGCACTTCCTTAATAGCAGGTATGTCCATCCTCAATTAGGAGACCAAAACTCCAGCTGCAGTCTCACCAGGGCCCTGTACGACAGGACAACCTCTTTGCTCCTAAACTCAAATCCTCTCGCTATGAAGACCAACTTTTTGCTTTCTTCACTGCCTGCTGCATCTGCATGCATACTTTCAGCGACTGATGTACGAGGACCCCTAGATCCCGTTGCACCTTCCCTTTACGAAATCTGACATAATTCAGACAATAATCTGCCTTCTTGTTCTTGCCACCTAAATGGATCACCTCACATTTGTCCACATTATATTGCATCTGCCCACTCACCCAACCTATCCAAGTCACCAAGCTCACTCTGCCACCCAGCTTTGTGTCATCCGCAAACTTGGAGATGTTACATTTAATTCCCTAGTCTCATTCGTTAATATATATATTGTAAATAACTGGGGTCCCAGCACTCAGCCTTGCAGCACCCCACGAGTCACTTGCCTGCCATTCTACAAAGGACCCGTTGATTACTACTGTTTCCTATCTGCCAATCAGTTCTCTATCCATGTCAATACCCTACCCCCATTACCATGTGCTCTAATTTTGCACACTAAACTCTTGTGTTGGACCTTGTCAAAGGCTTTTTGAAAGTCCAAACACCACATCCACTGGCTCTCCCTTATCCATTCTACTTGTTACATCCTCAAATAATTCCAGATTAGTCAAGCATAATTTCCCCTTCATAAATCCATGCTGACTTTGACCGATCCTGTCACTGCTTTCCAAATGCGCTGCTATAACATCTTTAATAATCGATTCAAGCATCTTCCCCACTACTGATGTAAGGATAACTGGTCTATGATTCCGTTTTCTCTCTCCCTCCTTTCTTAAAAACTGGGTTACATTAAATACCGTCCAGTCCACAGGCCTCCCTCCAGCCCACCAGTGGACGCAGGCGTAGTGAGTGTGGCACAGCCCCCAAGGTTACAGATGAAGGGACACTTCTCTGCTCTGCCCCAGGCCCTCCACCCCCCACCCCGTCCCCCCTTGTTTAGACCTCAGCTGTGTAATGTGATCCCTTTCATTCCGGTTAAGGCAAACTTTACACTGGGTATCTCTAGTTTCTTCTGTGCGCCTGATACCAACAGACCCTTCAACCCATCCCAATGAATCTCTTCTGCATTCTCACCAAAGCCCCTACAACCTTCCTGTAATGAGGTGACTAAATATAAATGGTGCCATATGCCACGACCAAAATTACACCACAATACTCCAAATAAAATCAGGGGTGATAGGAGCAGAATTAGTCCATTCAGCCCATCAAGTCTACTCCGCCATTCAATCATGGCTGATCTAACTCTCCCTCACAATCTCATTGCCTTCTACCCTTAACACCCGTGCTAATCAAGAAACTACCTTTCCCTGCCTTAAAAATATTGATTGACCAAATGTGGTTTAACCAAACTTTCCTACAGCTGCTGCACCAGTTCCTAACTTATTTTCAACACCCCCGACCAATGAAGGCGAGCTGGTTGGTTAAGTCGGTGGGAAGTGAATATTGATGCCAGGCCGTGGGCGGGTGCTGCTGAACCTTGCACCTGATACTGACCGGGATAGATCTGTCAACAAACTGATCTTTACAGGACAGGCAGCGAGCAGTTTGTGCGCCAAGAAGTGACGTTGCGCAGAATTGTAACGTGGGCAATGGTAAATCTAAATAATTTATTGCAAACATAGTTACAATAGTCATGTTCAATATGTTCAAATACTGCAGAGATGAGCCTTAATTTGTCCCATAACTGACCCTGCCAGGCCCAGAGCAAAGTGTTCCTCCACTCCTGAACTTCTTCACCGCTCTCACCGAGGTGAACATCCATGTTCGGGGAGAGTCCGCTGGGGGGAGATGAGGGGCAGAGGAGAGACGAGGGAGGCGCGGACAGTCAACATCATTCACCGGGCCGGAGAAAGTTCCTAAACCTCCCACCGCTCCGTCCCGGACACGGCCTCCCGCCGACATCCCCAAACTCAAATCCACCAGCTTCAAGCCCACAGGTGGAGCTCTTGTCCCATTCAGGCTCGACCAGAAGCATCGTCTGTACATTCCCTCCACAAATGCTGCCCGACCCGCGGAGTTCCTCCTGCACCTGCTGTTCCACATGTCTCGGACGTTGTCAGAGTTGAGATTCAAAGTTACGGGAAAAATGATCCACAACCCCCACCGCCAACCCTGCCAGTGAAGATGAAATGAGGCGAGGATGGCCAGGGTGTTGCGGGATCACAGCCCCAGCTATGAGCAGGCGGGCGGGCGGAAAGCTGTCGGGAGGAGGGAGGTGTTTGTTGCAGCACCGGCCACGGTCCCGCGCCCTCTACCCCGCAGTGTAACGGTGGCGATGCCCGGGCTGCCCTGCGCTGGGCGGCGGCGTTATTCCGGCTTCCCGGCCACGAGGATGAGGCTGTTCCTCCGCGCCGCGTCCTGGCTACAGAAGGGGTCGCTGGGGTCGGACCGGGAGGTCTCGCCCCACATCGGGCTTCCCTCCTCGCCTTCCGTTCCCGTACACGCCGGCCCGACCGCCGTTGCCGCCGCCACCGTCCTTCAGCCGCAGGCTCCAGCGACGCGCTGCTGTGGGGCGGCGCTGCCCGTCTCTGCCCGCTGGAGGCTGGAACTGCGGGCAACGGGTGAGCTGCTCCCCAACCTCCCGCGGCACCGGGGCGCTGGACAAGCGCTGGAGGTCGAGGCCCCGGTCCGCCCGACCCTCGCCCCGCGGTGCCTGGGCCCCTGGATGTCCCGGCACGACCGGCTCCTGAGCGGCCGCGCTGGTCACAGACGGTGGCAGCTCCGGCTGGGAGGGATTCCGCCCGCTGGGACTGCAGGGGATCCGGGGGGGATCGGGGCAGCGGCGGACAGCGCCCCGGTTCCTCATCCGACCACTGGTCAAAGTGAAAGGAGGAAGGGACCGGAGACCGGGGACTGCGTGGCCGAGCCTCCCCACCGCCGCCCCCCGGGGAGCTCCGAGCCAGTCGCCTCTCCCCACTCCCCATCATCGAGGACGCCAGGCACTGGCTACCCGGCGGCGCCACTCCGCGCTCCGGCTCCGGCTCCGGCTCCTTCTCGCTGGCGCTTCCATTGTTCCCTGGAACACAAGGCGGCATTTCAGTCCTCAGTCCCGGGCGACCCGGGGGAGGGAGACCCCCGCCGCATCCACAGCCCCCCCATGGCCGCACCTCGTGCCCCCTCTTAGCCCCCCAGCCCCGTCACACCCCCTCCTCAACTACTCCGTTGTCCCTCCCTCCCCGCCCACCCCTCCCCCCCCCCCCCCCCCCCCCGGCACTCACCGCTCCGGTGCTGCTGCCGCTGCTGCGGTGGGTGGAGGAGGCGGTCAGGAAGGGTCCGGCTGCAATCGGCAAGGGGTTGCTTGTCCGGGGAGAGGCTGCCTGTGTCCATGGAACCGGCCCGGGTCTGTCACCGGGAGAAGGGGAGAGAGGTCAAGGTTCCGTGTAGGGCGCTGCTGGAAGGTTCGATCGCACAGGATCCAGGGTAAGGTAGACAAAAATGCTGGAGAAACTCAGCGGGTGCAGCAGCATCTATGGAGTGAAGGAAATAGGTAACGTTATGGGCCGAAACCCTTCCTCAGACCGAGTGGGGAGAACATTGGCTTCATCGAAGGAAGCAGAGGGTGATGGTGGAAGTAGTAAACAGGAACTGCAGATGCTGCTTTACACCAAAGATAAACACTAAGTGCTGGAGTACCTCAGCGGGTCAGGCAGCATCTCTGGAAGAGTCTTGACTAGAAACGACACCCATTCCTTGTCCCCAGAGGTGCTGCCTGGCCCGCTGAGTTACTCCAGCTTTTAGTGTCTATCTAGCATCTCTGGCGGACATGGATAGGCGATGTTTCAGGTCTTCAGACTGTAAAGGCCCCAACCCGAAACGTCACTTATCGACCCAAGGTCAGAGATGCTGCCTGACCTGCTGAATTACTCTTGCACCCGATCTGAACCCAATTGAGCATGCCTTTTATATGCTGAAGAGAAAACTGAAGGGGACTAGCCCCCAAAACAACCATAGGCTAAAGATGGCTGCAATACAGGTCTGGCAGAGCATCACCAGAGAAGACACCCAGCAATTGGTGATGTCCATGAATCGCAGACTTCAAGCAGTCATTGCATGCAAAGGATATGCAACAAAATATTAAACTTGACTAGTTTCATTTACATGACATTGCTGTGTTGTAAACATTATGGTGCCCTGAAATGGGGGTCTATGTACAAACACTGCTGTAATTTCTACATGGTGAAACCAAAATGTATAAAAATGGCCTTTATTAAAATCTGACAATGTGCACTTTAACCATGTGATTTTGTTTTTCTATTACAAATCTCAAATTGTGGAATAGAGAGGCAAATAATTCAATAAAGTGTCTTTATCCCAAACATTATGGAGGGCACTGTAAAATTCTTAAGGGATTGGACACGTTAGATGCAGGAAACATGTTCCCGATGTTGTGGGAGCCCAGAACCGGAGGCCACAGGTCATGATGGAGAATAACGGGGAGACCATTTAGGACTGAGATGTGGAAAAACTTTTTCACCCAGAGAGTTGTGAATCTGTGGAATTCTCTGCCTCAGAGGCAGTGGAGGCCGGATCACTGTTCAAGAGAGAGTTAGATTTATCTCTTGGTGCTAAAGGAATCAAGGAATATGGGGGGGAAACCGGAGCGGGAACTGAATTGAGATGATCAGCCGGTATCACATTCATTGAATGGCGGTGCTGGCTCGAAAGGCCGAACGGCCTCAACCTGCACATATTTTTGGCTGTTTCTTCCACTCTCCCTCCCACCCCTTTCAACGCCACTGCCCCGTTACCCCGTCCTCACCCCCCTCACCCCCTCACCTTCCCCCCTCACCCTCACCTCCCCCCTCACCTTCCCCCCCCCTCACCCTCACCTTCCCCCTCCCCCCTCACCTTCCCCCTCTCCCTTCTCACCTTCCCCCCCCCCCCCTCACCCTCACCTTCCCCCCTCCCCCCCCCCCACCTTCCCCCCTTCCCCCCTCCCTCCCCCACCCCCCACCCCCCCCCCCCCCCCCCTCACCCTCACCTTCCCCCCGGCCTCACTCACTCATTCACGGCTCCGCAGCTGCAGCGCAGGCCATGGTGGAGGGGCGGGACCGGATGTGGCGCCAGGAGGGGTGCGGTGCCGGATATGGCGCAGAGGGGGGCGGGACCGGTATTACCATTGGTCACGGGATTGGCTGATACAAGGAATACATTTCCCCGATTGGCCGCGACGTCTGCGCCTATTGGTGGAGCCGGCTGTCTGTCAGCGGGAACCTGGTCCCCAAATAGGGCGGAGGCGACAACGCATGCATCCAGCGTGACCCCTCACCCCCAGCGTGACCCCTCAGCATGAGCCTGTGACTCCCCGCCCCCCGCATTACCCCCTGCCCCCAACCCCCCAGCATGACCCTGTGACCCCTCATGACTTTATGACCCCTCACCCCCAGTGTGACCCCATGACCCCTCACCCCCCAGCATGACCCACACTGTGACCCCATGACCCCTCAACCCCCAGCGTGCCCCGTGACCTCTCAACTAAAGATCCTAGAGCGAGCAAGATAGATCACTCGACGAAAAAGACTTAGTACGGTCATGGGCAGATTCATGGGTAATTTTCGGCCCCATTTCCGTAACCGGCTTCCGTCTCCGCACCAAAGACCCCGTAGCGGAGCAAAGATACTAGTGCGGAGACGGAAGCCGGTTACGGAAACATCCTCCTAAAAATAAGTTATTGGGTAAAAATCTTCTCATTTTCAGAATTTTAATTTGTTAACAAACTGTTCCCCCGCAACGTTGATTACACTGCGAGTCGGGTCGGGTCCGGTTACGAAAATGGATGAAAAAAAGGCCCACGTTCCGCTCCGTTGCGTAAAACATGCAAGCCCATTGCATTTAGCAGGAGTGGTCTATTGTTGCACCTTCCCTTTTCCTAATCTGACACCATTCTGATAATAATCTGCCTTCTTGTTCTTGCCACCTAAATGGATCACCTCACATTTATCCACATTATACTGCATCTGCCCACTCATCCAACCTATCCAAGTCACCCTGCGGCCTCATAGCTCACTCTGCCACCCAGCTTTGTGTCATCCGCAAACTTGGAGATGTTACATTTAATTCCCTAGTCTCATTCGTTAATATATATTGTAAATAACGGGTCCCAGCACTCAGCCTTCCAGCACCCCACGAGTCACTTGCCTGCCATTCTACAAAGGACCCGTTGATTACTACTGTTTCCTATCTGCCAATCAGTTCTCTATCCATGTCAATACCCTACCCCCATTACCATGTGCTCTAATTTTGCACACTAAACTCTTGTGTTGGACCTTGTCAAAGTCTTTTTGAAAGTCCAAACACCACATCCACTGGCTCTCCCTTATCCATTTTACTTGTTACATCCTCAAATAATTCCAGATTAGTCAAGCATAATTTCCCCATCATAAATCCATGCTGACTTTGACCGATCCTGTCACTGCTTTCCAAATGCGCTGCTATAACATCTTTAATAATCGATTCAAGCATCTTCCCCACTACTGATGTAAGGATAACTGGTCTATGATTCCGTTTTCTCTCTCCCTCCTTTCTTAAAAACTGGGTTACATTAAATACCGTCCAGTCCACAGGCCTCCCTCCAGCCCACCAGTGGACGCAGGCGTAGTGAGTGTGGCATAGCCCCCAAGGTTACAGATGAAGGAACACTTCTCTGTTCTGCCCCAGGCCCTCCACCCCCCACCCCGTCCCCCTTGTTTAGACCTCAGCTGTGTAATGTGATCCCTTTCATTTCGGTTAAGGCAAACTTTACACTGGGTATCTCTAGTTTCTTCTGTGCGCCTGATACCAACAGACCCTTCAACCCATCCCAATGAATCTCTTCTGCATTCTCACCAAAGCCCCTACAACCTTCCTGTAATGAGGTGCCATATGCCACGACCAAAATTACACCACAATACTCCAAATAAAATCTGGGGTGATAGGAGCAGGATTAGTCCATTCAGCCCATCAAGTCTACTCCGCCATTCAATCATGGCTGATCTAACTCTCCCTCACAATCTCATTGCTTTCTACCCTTAACACCCGTGCTAATCAAGAAACTACCTTTCCCTGCCTTAAAAATATTGATTGACCAAATGTGGTTTAACCAAAGTTTCCTACAGCTGCTGCACCAGTTCCTAACTTATTTTCAACACCCCCGACCAATGAAGGCGAGCTGGTTGGTTAAGTCGGTGGGAAGTGAATATTGATGCCAGGCCGTGGGCGGGTGCTGCTGAACCTTGCACCTGATACTGACCGGGATAGATCTGTCAACAAACTGATCTTTACAGGCAGGCAGTGCGCCAAGAGGTGACGTTGCGCAGAATTGTAACGTGGGCAATGGTAAATCTAAATAATTTATTGCAAACAGTTACAATAGTCATGTTCAATATGTTCAAATACTGCAGAGATGAGCCTGTATTTGTCCCATAACTGACCCTGCCAGGCCCAGAGCAAAGTGTTCCTCCACTCCTGAACTTCTTCACCGCTCTCACCGAGGTGAACATCCATGTTCGGGGAGAGTCCGCTGGGGGGAGATGAGGGGCAGAGGAGAGATGAGGGAGGCGCAGACAGTCAACATCATTCACCGGGTCGGAGAAAGTTCCTAAACCTCCCACCGCCAGAGGGATTCAGGCTCGACCAGAACGTTGCCTGTACATTCCCTCCACAAATGCTGCCCGACCCAGGAGTTCCTCCTGCACCTGCTGTTCCACACGTCTCGGACGTTGCCAGAGTTGAGATTCAAAGTTACTGGAGAAATGATCCACAACCCCCACCGCCAACCCTGCCAGTGAAGATGAAATGAGGCGAGGATGGCCAGGGTGCTGCGGGATCACAGCCCCAGCTATGAGCAGGCGGGCGGGCGGAAAGCTGCCGGGAGGAGGGAGGAGTTTGTTGCAGCACCGACCACGGTCCCGCGCCCTCTACCCCGCAGTGTAAAGGTGGCGATGCCCTACGCTGGGCGGCGGCGTTAGTCCGGATTCCCATCCACATGGCGGTATCTTGTGGTAAACTGTCCGAGGCTGTTCCTCTGCAACCAGTAGACTTGTGCCACATCCTGGCTACAGAAAGGGTAATAATCGTTGTCGCTGGGGTCAGACAGCTGGGACTCGCCACACAGCAGGCTTCCCTCCTCACTCTCCGTTCCCATACACGCCGGCCCCCCACGCACTGTTGCGGGGCGGCGCTGCCGGTCTCTGCCTGCTGCAGCGGTGTCCCCCTGGGGCATCTGCCCGTTGCTCAGTCGCAGCAAGAGAACCGTGGGCTGGAACTGCTGGCAACGGGCGAGCTGCTCCCCAACCTCCCGCGACACTGGGGCGCTGGATAAGCGCTGGAGGTCGAGGCCCAGGTGCGTCAGCCTGCCAAGTGACCCCGACCCTCGCCCCGCGGTGCCTGGGCCCCTGGATGTCCCGGCACGACCGGCTCCTGAGCGGCCGCGCTGGTCACAGACGGTGGCAGCTCCGGCTGGGGGGGATTCCGCCCGCTGGGACTGCAGGGGATCCGGGGGGGATCGGGGCAGCGGCGGACAGCGCCCCGGTTCCTCATCCGACCACTGGTCAAAGTGAAAGGAGGAAGGGACCGGAGACCAGGGACTGCGTGGCCGAGCCTCCCCACCGCCGCCCCCCGGGGAGCTCCGAGCCAGTCGCCTCTCCCCGCTCCCCATCATCGAGGACGCCAGGCACTGGCTACCCGGCGGCGCCACTCCGCGCTCCGGCTCCGGCTCCGGCTCGCTGGCGCTTCCATTGTTCCCTGGAACACAAGGCGGCATTTCAGTCCTCAGTCCCGGGCGACCCGGGGGAGGGAGACCCCCGCCGCATCCACAGCCCCCCCATGGCCGCACCTCGTGCCCCCTCTTAGCCCCCCAGCCCCGTCACACCCCCTCCCCAATTACCCCTATGTCCCTCCCCTCCCCGCCCACCCCTCCTCCCCCCCCCCCCCCCCCCCCCCCCCCGGCACTCACCGCTCCGGTGCTGCTGCCGCTGCTGCTGCGGTGGGTGGAGGAGGCGGTCAGGAAGGGTCCGGCTGCAATCGGCAAGGGGTTGCTTGTCCGGGGAGAGGCTGCCTGTGTCCATGGAACCGGCCCGGGTCTGTCACCGGGAGAAGGGGAGAGAGGTCAAGGTTCCGTGTAGGGCGCTGCTGGAAGGTTCGATCGCGCAGGATCCAGGGTAAGGTAGACAAAAATGCTGTAGAAACTCAGCGGGTGCAGCAGCATCTATGGAGTGAAGGAAATAGGTGACTTTTCGGGCCGAAACCCTTCCTCAGACCGAGTGGGGAGAACATTGGCTTCATCGAAGGAAGCAGAGGGTGGAAGTAGTAAACAGGAACTGCAGATGCTGGTTTACACCAAAGAGAGACACTAAGTGCTGGAGTACCTCAGCGGGTCAGGCAGCATCTCTGGAGGAGTCTTGACTCAAAACGTCACCCATTCCTTGTCCTGGCCCGCTGAGTTACCAGCTTTTAGTGTCTTTCTAGCATTTCTGGCAGACATGGATAGGCGATGTTTCAGGTCTTCAGACTCTGATCCCAACTCAAATGTCACCAAATTTCAGAGATGCTGCCTGACCTGCTGAGTTACGCCGGCACTTTGTGTCTATTCTTATGATGCCGGAAGGTTGCTTTCAAGGCTTGTGACTAGTGGTGTGCTCAAGGTTCGGTGCTGGGCCCATTGCCGTTTGTCATCTACATCAGTGATTTGGATGAGGATGTACGAGACATGTGTAGGTTTACATAGGACACTATAGGCATTGTTGTTAGTGATAGTGATGATGGTTGTCAAAAACTACCAAAGGAACCGGATGGGTTTGGCAGAAGGGCTGAGGAATTGTTAGTCCTAGTGTGATGGTGGGGAAACAGGCCCTTCGGCCAACATGTCCCAACTTGCCCACACCGGCCAACATGCGGCAACTACATTAGTCACAACTGGTCCAAACCCTCCAAACCTGTCCTATCCATTAAATATCTGACCCATGCATCACTTTTAAACTTTCCCCTCCAACCTCAAGAAAAATTCCAACAGGCCCCCAGTGAGATTTGAACTCATGGTCCCCTGGTTTACAAAACCATGGAGGTTGAAGGAATTTAATACAAAGAAATGTGAAATGTTGTATTGTTGGTGCACTACTATGGGCACGACCTAGACAGTGAATGGTACGACTCTGGGCAGAGGGATCTAGGAGTACAGGTACATAGTTTGTTCAATGTGGCATCACACGTGCAGTGCCCTCCATAATGTTTGTGACAAAGACCCGCCCTTTATTTATTTGCCTCTGTGCTCCACAGGTTGAGATTTGCAAATAGAAAAAATCACATGTGGTCAAAGTGCACATTGTCATATTTTAGTAAAGACCATTTTTATGCATTTTGGTTTCACCAAGTAGAAATCACAGCTGTATTTATTCATCGTCCCCTCATTTCAAGGCACCATAATGTTTGGGACACGTGGCTTCACATATGTTTGTAATTGATCAGGTGTGTTTAATTGCCTCCATAATGCAGGTATAAGAGAACTCTCAGCACCTAGTCTTTCCTCTAGTCTTTCCATCACCTTTGGAAACTTTTATTGCTGTTTATCATGAGGACCAAAGTTGTGCCAATGAAAGTCAAAGAAGACTGAGATACAAGAATAAACCTGTTATAGAGACATCAGCCAAACCTTAGGCTTACCAAAATCAGCTGTTTGGAACATCATGAAGAAGAAAGAGAGCACTGGTGAGCTTACTAATCGCAAAGGGACTGGCAGGCCAAGGAAGATCTCTACAGCTGATGACAGAATAATTCACCCAATAATAAAGAAAAATCCACAAACATCTGTCTGACAGATCAGAAACACTCTTCAGGAGTCAGGTGTGGATTTGTCAATGACCACTGTCCACAGAAGACTTCATGAACAGAAATATAGAGGCTACACTGCAAGATGCAAACCACAGCCGCAAAAATAGGATGGCCAGGTTCAGTTTGCCAAGAAGTACTTAAAAGAATAACCACAGTTCTGGAAAAAAGTATTGTGGACAGATGAGACGAAGATTAGCTTATATCAGAGTGATGACAAGAGCAAAGTATGGAGGAGAGAAGGAACTGCCCAAGATCCAAAGCATACCACCTCATCTGTGAAACACGGTGGTGGGGGTGTTATGGCCTGGGCATGTATGGCTGCTGAAGGTACCGACTTGCTTAGCTTCATTAATGATACAACTGCTGATGGTAGTAGCATAAAGAATTCTGAAGTGTATAGACACATCCTATCTGCTCAAGTTCAAACAAATGCCTCAAAACTCATTGGCAGATGGTTCATTCTACAGCAAGACAATGATCCCAAACATACTGCTAAAGCAACAAACATACTTTCAAAGCTAAAAAATGGTCAATTATTGCATGGCCAAGTCAATCGCCCGATCTGAACCCAACTGAGCATGCCTTTTATATGCTGAAGAGAGAACTGAAGGGGACTAGCCCCCAAAACAAGCATAAGCTAAAGATGGCTGCAATACAGGCCTGGCAGAGCATCACCAGAGAAGACACCCAGCAACTGGTGATGTCCATGAATCGCAGACTTCACGCAGTCATTGTATGCAAAGGATAACAAAATGCTAAACATGACTAATTTCATTTACATGACATTGCTGTGTCCCAAATATTATGGTGCCCTGAAATGGGGGGTCTATGTATAAACACTGCTGTAATTTCTACATGGTGAAACCAAAATGTATAAAAATGGCCTTTATTAAAATCTGACAAGGTGCACTTTAACCACATTTGATGTTTTTTATTACATACGTCAAATTGTGGAGTACAGAGGCAAATAAATAAATGATGGTTCTTTGTCCCAAACATTATGGAGGGCATTCGACTTTATCAGCCAGAGTATTGAGTATAGAAGTTGGGAGGTCACGTTGCAGTTGTATAAGACGTTGGTGAGACAGCGTTTACAGTAATGTGTCCAGTTCTGGGCACCATGTTACAGGAAAGATGTTGTCAAGCTGGAAAGGGTACATACAAGATTTACGAGGATATTCCCAGGACTTGAAGGCCTGAGCAAAAGCTAGAGGCTGAACAGGCTGAGACTGCATTTCTTGGAGCGCAGGAGGGTGAGCTTATAGGAGTGTTGTACAGGAGGGGGAGTGAGGAGGGAGGTCCTGGGGTGAGAGGGGTGGGGGGTTACCTGCTCAATGCGGAGGGGCGGCAGGATGTTCTCGATCCTCTCCAGGAACTCCCAGAACAGTGCCTGGGCAGCGGCCATGAACAGGGCACCAAACTCCTGCTCCACATCGCCCTGTGAGACAGAGCAGGTCAAACCCCTTCCCCCGACACAAACTACCCTCAGCACAATTCCCCGCCATAGACCCCCTACTACCCCCACCCAGCACCGTCAGAACCCACCCCCCTCCACACCGGAAGAATTAAACCTCCTCCCTCACACACACAGCCCACCCAGCCCACCACCCAGCCCCCACACCCATCCCACCGGAAGAACACACAGCCCCCACCAACCTCCCCAGCCCTCCCACACCCACACACACAGCCCACCCAGCCCACCACCACCCAGCCCCACCACACACAGCCCCAGCCACCACACACCCATCCCACCACACACAGCTACCCAGCCCACCACACACAGCCCACCACACACAGCTACCCAGCCCCACACCAGCTACCCACACACAGCCCACCAGCCCACCACCACAGCTACCCAGCCCACCACACACAGCTACACAGCCCAGCACACACAGCTACCCAGCCCACCACACACAGCTACCCAGCCCACCACACACCCAGCCCACCACCCACAGCCCACCCACACCCACACACAGCTACCCACCCACCACACACAGCCCAGCCCACCACACCCAGCTACCCAGCCCACACACACAGCCCAGCTACCCTACCCCCACCACACCCAGCTACCCAGCCCCACCACACAGCACACACACCCAGCCCAGCCCACCACACACAGCTACCCAGCCCACCACACACACAGCTACCCAGCCCACCACACACAGCTACCCAGCCCACCACAATCACCCTGCACGGGAGGTTACACACATCTGTGGAGGCCAAGGACATGGGTATTTATGCGGTGGAGTTTGACAGATTCTTGATTAGTACGGGTGTCTGGGGTTATGGGCAGAAGGCACGAGAATGGGGTTTGAAGGGAAAGATAGATCAGCCATGATCACGTTGACTACATGGGCCTAAAGGCCGAGCATGCGGCAAGCGCGACCAAACGGGAAGCGGGGGCCGCGCGGAGGTCGAGTGATCCCGTACGAGTTGACGTGAAGTTCGAGGGAAGTCTGCGGGAAGTTCGCGCTAGGCATACGGCGTCAAGACGCTGCGCTCGCCCGTCGAGGCGGTGCGTACGGTCCTCAATGTGGCTGCGGGCCGGCAGGCCGTTGCCGCGCGGAATATTTGGACAGCACAGTTTTTCGGAGCCCCGCGCGATGTCGGGACCAGCTCCGCACAACTCCATACGGCTCCGGCGATTGAAGTGGGACCAGCCCCGCGAGGCCGTATGGCTCAAGCGACCACGTTAGGTCGCGCTAGACGCACATGGGACAGGCCCTTAATGGTCTGATTGCGCTCCTACAAGTTGTGAACTTATGTAATTGCCACACATACCCCACCCCCCCCCACAACACACACACATCATATACACACATCCCCGTGACACACACAACACACACCCTACACCAGCCTTCAGAGCTGGTGAGGTTCCCCCTGAGACTGCCCAGGGTACAGTGCCCCCCCCCCCCCCCCCCCCACTCACCTGCAGGAAATGGTGACGGTAAGCCCCCGTCTCGTACCAGCCGCAGAACCAGGCGGCGGAACTGCAGCCGACACTGCTGCTCCTTCACCACCTCCGTCCTGGACTGGGGACACATACACACAGAGGTTACCCCTCCCCAACCATTACCCCACCCTCCATCCCCAGCCTTAACCACCGCTGCCGTTACCCTCCTCCCCAGCTGTTATTTCCCCCGTCCCCAGCCATTACTCATCTGTTACCCCCCATCCCAAGTGTGATCACCCCCGTCCCCAGCCGTTGTAAGTCTCCTTGTCACCTCAGCCAATAAGGAACCATTCTACATTTCCTTTTCAGCATCTGCTTTGATCTGCCGTTTTCACACCTTCCCCTTCCATATCTCCAGTCTCCCTCTCCCCAGACTCTCAGTCAGCTGCTCCTTTTCTCCATAGATGCTGCCTATCCACATGACATCTAAATTCTCTTGCCCTCCACCCTGTCCCTAATGGAGTGTACAGGGCCGGGGTTGGGGGAGTGTACAGGGTCGGGGGTGGGGTGTATAGGGTTGGGGAATGGGTGTATACAGTTGGGGGGTGGGGGATGGGGGTGTACAGGGTCTGGGGTGGGTGAGTGCATGGGGTTGTGGGGGGGGGGGGGGGGAGGGAGGGTGTGTGTGTGCGGGGTCACCCCACCACAGGAGGGGTACACAGCTACTTACCGCCCGGGGATTGGCTGAAGACAGTGGGGGGGAAGTATTTGTCGAGGGTCTGCAGGATGTCCAACAGGCTGCACTGCCTCACGAACATCTCCATGACCAGCTGCAGGGGACAGAGTACAAACCCATTAGTCTCCCACCGCATCATTCACAAACATCACACAGAGGGAACTGCAGACACAGAATACGGTGTAAAATACAAAGTGGTGGAGGAACTCAGCATCTGTGGGGACAGGCAGCATTTCATGTCGGGACCAATCTTCAGACCTGTCACTTATCAGGCTTTATCCTGACCCCACCTCTGTTGCAATGTTTTCCTCCTACTCCATCAGTCTGAAGGGTCCTGATCCAAAACATTACCTGTCCATCCCCTCCACAGATGCTGCCTGACCTGCTGAGTTCCTCCACCACTTCATGTTTTGCTCATGTTGCAAACTCCACGCAGTCTGAGGTTTTCAGGGGGAGACCAGGCAGTTACCCAGGGGTGTGAGACCAACCTTGTAGCCAGGGATGGCCCTCACCTCTCCAGGCCCAGCTTCTGGCCTCAGTGTATCATTGATTAGCGCTGTGCATGAAGGAGACACACACAGGACAGCGAGTAGGCTCGGGAGCAGAGCGGCAAAGTATGGGAATGAAGCTCCGTGGAGAACAAGGTCGCCAACTTCAACCCTCTCCCCCCCCTCCACCATCTCCCCACCCTCTCCCCGCTCCCCACCCTCTCTCCCCGCTCCCACCCTCTCCCCGCTCCCCCACCCTCTCCCCGCTCCCCCCGCTCCCCACCCTCTCCCCGCTCCCCACCATCTCCCCGCTCCCCACCCTCTCCCCGCTCCCCACCCTCTCCCCGCTCCCCACCCCTCCCCACCTCCCCCCCTCCCACCCTCTCCCCGCTCCCCACCCTCTCCCCGCTCCCCACCCTCTCCCCCCCCCCACCCCTCTCCCCGCTCCCCACCCTCTCCCGCGCTCCCCACCCTCTCCCCGCTCCCCACCCTCTCCCCGCTCCCCACCCTCTCCCCGCTCCCCACCCTCTCCCCGCTCCCCCCCCCTCTCCCCACCCTCCACCCTTCTGCCCACCCTCTCCCCACCCTCTCCCCGCTCCCCACCCTCTCCCCACCTCCCTCCCCCCCACCCTCCCCCCCCGCTCCCCACCATCTCCCTGCTCCCCCCCCCTCTCCCCTCTCCCTCACCCTCTCCCCCACCATCTCCCCGCTCCCCCCCTCCTCCCCCCCAACCCCTCTCCCCGCTCCCCACCCTCTCCCCCCCTCTCCCCGCCCGCTCCCCACCCTCTCCCCGCTCCCCACCCCTCTCCTCCCCCACCCTCTCCCCACCCCTCCCCGCTCCCCACCCTCTCCCCCCCCCCCCCTCCCCCCACCCTCTCCCCCCTCCCCACCCTCTCCCCGCTCCCCCACCCTCCCCCTCCCTCCCCCCCTCTCCCCACTCCCCCCACCCTCTCCCTCCTCCCCCACCCTCCCCCCACCCCCCTCCCCCCCCTCTCCCCCCACTCCCCACCCTCTCCCCCCCCTCTCCCCCCTCCCCACCCCTCCCCGCTCCCCACCCTCCCCCCGCTCCCCCCACCCTCTCCCCCCCCTCCCCCCCTTCTCCCCCCCCCATCCATTCTCCCCCCTCCCTCTCCTCTCCCTCCCCCCTCTCCCCTCCCTCCTCTCCCCCGCTCTCCCTCCTTTATTCTCAAACTCCCTCCCCTCTTTCTTTTCCCCCTCCCCCCCCTCCCCCCTCTCCCCGCGCCCCACCCTCTCCCCGCTCCCCACCCTCTCCCCCGCTCCCCACCCTCTCCCCGCTCCCCACCCTCTCCCCCTCTCCCACCCTCTCCCCCGCTCCCCTCCCTCTCCCCCCCTCTCCCCTCCCCTCTCCCACCCCTCTCCCCCTCCCCACCCTCTCCCCTCTCCCCCCCTCTCCCCCCCACTCTCCCCCCTCCCCCACCCTCCCCCTCCTCCCCCCTCCCCTCCCCGCTCCCCCCTCTCTCCCCCCCCCCCTCCCTCCCCCCCCCCCCCCCCCCCCCCCCCCCCCCCCTCTCCCCCTCCCCCCCCCCCCCCCCCCTCCCCCCCCCCCCCCCCCCCCCCCCCCCCCCCCCCCCCCTCCCCCTCCCCCCCCCCCCCCCCCCCCCCCCCCCCCCCCCCCCCCCCCCCCCCCCCCCCCCCCCCCCCCCCCCCCCCCCCTCCCCCCCCCCTCCCCCCCCCCCCCTCTCCCCCCTCCCCACCCTCTCCCCACCTCCCCACCCCCCCCCCATCTCCCCGCTCCCCCCCCTCCCCCACCCTCTCCCCCCCTCCCCCTCCCCACCCTCTCCCCGCCCCCCACCCTCTCCCCCCCCCCCTCCCCCTCCCCCTCCATCTCCCCACTCCCCCCCCCTCTCCCCCTCCCCCTCCCCTCTCCCCCCCTCCCCCCCCTCTCCCCCCCTCCCCCACCTCTCTCCCCCTCCCCCCCCCCCCCCCACCCCCTCCCCCTCCCCCCCCCCCCCCCCCTCTCCCCTCCCTCTCCCCCCCCCCCCCCCTCCCACCCCCCCCCCACCCCCACCCTCCCCCCCCCCCCCCCACCCCTCCCCACTCCCCACCCTCTCCCCACCCCCTCTCCCCGCTCCCCACCCCCATCCCCCCCCCTCCCCACCCTCTCCCCACTCCCCCCCCCCTCTCCCCGCTCCCCCCCCTCCCCCCCTCCCCCTCCCCCTCTCCCCACCCCTCCCCCTCTCCCCACCCTCCCACCCCCCCCCCCACCCCCTCCACCACCCCCCCCGCTCCCCACCCTCTCCCCTCTCCCCACCCTCTCCCCACCCCTCCCCTCTCCCCACCCCCACTCCCCTCTCCCTCCCCACCCTCCCCTCCCCTTCTCCCTCCCCCTCCCCCCCACCATCCTCCCCGCCCCCACCCTCTCCCCCGCTCCCCCCCTCTCCCCTCTCCCCACCATCTCCCCGCTCCCCACCCTCTCCCCGCTCCCCCCCCTCTCCCCCCCAACTCCCCCCCCTCTCCCCCGGGCGCTGGCAGGGGCTGACGGTACCTTGGCTTTAAAGGCAAGGGTGAGCTTGAGGTAATGGCGGTAAGTGATGAGGCTTGACGTCTGTTGCCAAACAACATCCACAAAGTCCACCACCCTCCCGTAGTGTTCGGCATGGCGACCGCTCACCACGCTCCTCAGCGCCGCGCTGGTCACACGAAGGGGGAGATCTCCTTCCTCATCCATGGGGCTGTCACTTCCCTGCAGGCAGCCTATGGGAGAGAGCGGACGTCAGACCCCTCACCCCCACCTAAACGACACCCCCATACTGTAGCCGGGCCTCCAGTGGGGACTCCCACCTGGGTAGCCTGCAGGGGAGACCCCTCACCCCCACCTCCGTGGGTCACGACCTCCCACACTCTCACCAACGATCCTTTGTTCCAAGTGCAGCCTCACCTCCCCTTCACCAATCTACCCCACGTCCCATCTCCCCAGCCGCATAATCCCACTCCTCTCACCCGACCTTCATCCCCCCCCCCCGCTCCGCCCTCACCACAATGCCACACCTTCCCGCCCCTTTCACCTCCTCACTTCCCCAGATCAACCACTCCCAATCTCTGAGCCGCCACTCCCCCACCTCTCCCCCTCCCTCTTCCTAATTCGAGGAAGGACAGTGGAAGGAGAGTTGCTGAGGGACTGCAGCAACAGTTCACCGGGTTAATTCCTGGGATGGCGAAACTGACATAGGATGAAAGAATGGGTCGACTGGGCTTATATCCACTGGAATTTAGAAGAATGTGACGTTATCCTATAGAAACATATAACATTCTTAAGGGATTGGACACGCTAGGTGCAGGAAACATGTTCCCGATGTTGGGGGAGCCTAGAACCAGAGGCCATAGGTGTAGAATAAGGGGGAGGCCATTTAGGATTGAGATGAGGAAAAAGTTTTATACCCCGAGAGTTGTGAATCTGTGGATTTCTCTGCCAGAGGCAGTGGAGGCCGGATCACTGTTCAAGAGACAGTTAGATTTATCTCTTGGTGCTAAAGGAATCGAGGGATATGGGGGGAAAACCGGAGCAGAAACTGAATTGAGATGATCAGGCGGGATCACATTCATTGAATGGCGGTGCTGGCTCGAAAGGCCAAACGGCCTCATCCTGCACATATTTCTCTGTTTCCTCCACTCTCCCTCCCACCCCTTTCAAACGCCACTGCCTCAGCCCTGTCCCCCGTTCTCACCCCTCCTCCCCTCCCCTCAACTTCTCCCCCCCCCTCCCGCCTAACCTCCCCCCCCTCCTCCCATCACCTTCCCCCTCCTCACTCCCCCCACCCTCACCTTCCACCCTCACTCCTCCACACTCACTCCCCCACACTCACCTTCCACCCTCACTCCCCCACCCTCACCTTCCCCACCCTCACTCCCCCACCCTCACCTTCCACCCTCACTCCTCCACCCTCACTCCCCCACCCTCACCTCCACCCTCACTCCCCCACCCTCACCTTCCACCCTCACTCCCCCACCCTCACTCCCCCACCCTCACCTTCCACCCTCACCTCCCCCACCCTCACTCCCCCACCCTCACTCCCCCACCCTCTCTTCCACCCTCACTCACTCCCCCCCCTCACCTTCCACCCTCACTCCCCCACCCTCTCTTCCACCCTCTCTCCCCCCCCCTCACCCGCCTCCACCCTCTCTTCCACCCTCACAACCTCCTCCACCCTCACCCCCCCACCCTCACTCCCCCACCCTCTCTTCCACCCTCACTCCTCCACCCTCACTCTTCCACCCTCACTCCCCCACCCTCTCTTCCACCCTCACTCCCCCACCCCACGTCTCCTCCACCCTCACTCCTCCACCCTCACCTTCCACCCTCACTCCTCCACCCTCACTCCTCCTCCACCCCTCTCTCCACCTCTCACTCCTCCACCCCTCTCTTCCACCCTCACCTTCCACCCCTCACTCCACCCTCACCTTCTCACCCTCCACCCTCACTCCCCCCCCCTCACACTCCTCCACCCTCACTCCCCCACACCTTACCACCCTCACTCCCCCACCCTCACTCCTCCACCCTCTCTTCCACCCTCACCTCCTCCACCCTCTCTTCCACCCCCATAGGCGGTAGGCGGCGCGACTCTGGTCAGCAGCGGCCTCTGCAGCCTGTCCGCATTTTTATTATTTTTTGTCTGTGTTTTTATGTAGTTTTTGTTATTTTATGTTGGGGTGTGTGTGTGGGGGGGTGGGAGGGGGGGGGAAACTTTTGAATCTCTCCCTGCACTGGAGACCCGACCTTTTCTCGTCGGGTCTCAGTTGTCGTTGGGGCCGCAACGAGGAGCGGCCTCCAACAGGAAGAAGCCGGGGACTCAGGTGCCGACTCACCTCGCCGTCGCGGAGCTGGCCGAGACCGGAGCGGGTGGAGCGGTGGAGGAGCGCTGCTGCTGCTGCTGCTGCTGCCGCTGCTGCTGCTGAGTCGGAGGCTGCTGCTGGGGGTCTGTGGACGGCGGCACCGGGAGCCCGCGGGTCCCTGGAGGGAGACCGCTTTTCAGGGCTCTCGCAACGGCGACTTCTCCCGCCCGAGTTGCGGGGTCGAAGAGCTCCTGGAGCGGGGCCTAACACCACTGCCCCGCGCGGCTTGGAACGGCCGCGGGACTATGCGAGCGCACACCAGGGTCTTTAACACCAAGACCCGGTGTGTGACCTCGCACCACCCGGCGTGGCTTTGATGGCCGCGGGACAAATCGCCATCGCCAGACGGGGGCTTTGACTTTGACATCGGGGGGGAGAGAGTGCAGTGGAGAGATAAGTTTATTTGGCCTTCCATCACAGCTATGTGATGGATGTTTATGTAAAATGTAATTATGTTGTGTCTGGGGTCTATTTGTGTGTAATGTATGGCTGCAGAAACGACATTTCATTTGGTCCTCCAGGGGTCCAAATGACAATTAAATAGACTATTGACTATTGACCCTCACTCCTCCACCCTCACTCCCCCACACCTTCCACCCTCATTCCCCCACCCTCACTCCTCCACCCTCTCTTCCACCCTCATTCCTCCACCCTCTCTTCCACCCGGTAGGCGGTAGGCGGCGCGACTCTGGTCAGCAGCGGCCTCTGCAGCCTGTCCGCATTTTTATTATTTTTTGTCTGTGTTTTTATGTAGTTTTTGTTATTTTATGTTGGGGTGTGTGTGTGGGGGGGGTGGGGGTGGGGGTGGGAGGGGGGGGGGAACTTTTGAATCTCTCCCTGCACTGGAGACCCGACCTTTTCCTCGTCGGGTCTCAGATGTCGTTGGGGCCGCAACGAGGAGCGGCCTCCAACAGGAAGAAGCCGGGGACTCCGGTGCCGACTCACCGTTGCCGTCGCGGTGCTGGCCGAGACCGGAGCGGGTGGAGCGGTGGAGGTGCGCTGCTGCTGCTGCTGCTGCTGAGTCGGAGGCTGCTGCTGCGGGTCTGTGGACGGCGGCACCGGGAGCCCGCGGATCCCTGGAGGGAGACCGCTTTTCAGGGCTCTCGCAATGGCGACTTCTCCCGCCCGAGTTGCGGGGTCGAAGAGCTCCTGGAGCGGGGCCTAACATCACTGCCCCGCGCGGCTTGGAACGGCCGCAGGACTATGCGAGCGCACACCGGGGACTTTAACACCAAGACCTCGCACCACCCGGCGTTTTGATGGCCGCGGGACAAATCGCCATCGCCAGACGGGGGCTTTGACTTTGACATCGGGGGGGAGAGAGTGCAGTGGAGAGATAAGTTTATTTGGCCTTCCATCACAGCTATGTGATGGATGTTTATGTAAAATGTAATTATGTTGTGTCTGGGGTCTATTTGTGTGTAATGTATGGCTGCAGAAACGGCATTTCATTTGGACCTCCAGGGGTCCAAATGACAATTAAATAGACTATTGACTCATTGACCCTCACTCCTCCACCCTCACTCCCCCACCCTCTCTTCCCACCCTCACTCTTCCACCCTCACCTTCCACCCTCACCACTCCCCCACCCTCACTCCCCCACCCTCACTCCTCCACCCTCACCTTCCACCCTCACTCCCCCACCCTCACTCCCCACCCTCACTCCCCCACCCTCACTCCCCCACCCTCACTCCCCCACCCTCACCTTCCACCCTCACTCCCACCCTCACTCCCCCACCCTCACCCCACCCCCTCACTTCCACCCTCACTCCCCCCCACCCTCACTCTCCTCCACCCTCACTCCTCCACCCTCACCCTCCTCCACCCTCACCTTCCACCCTCACTCTCTCCACCCTCACTCCCCCACCCTCACTCCCCCACCCTCACTCCTCCACCCTCACCTTCCACCCTCACCCCTCACTTCCACCCACCCTCACTTCCCCACCCTCACTCCCCCACCCTCACTCCCCCACCCTCACCTCCCCCCTCACTCCCCCACCCTCACTCCCCCACCCTCACCCCGATTCCACCCTCACTCCCCCACCCTCACTCCCCCACCCTCACTCCTCCACCCTCACCTTCCACCCTCACTCCCCCCCACCCTCACTCCCCCACCCTCTCACTCCTCCACCCTCACCTTCCACCCTCACTCTTCCACCCTCACCTTCCACCCTCACTCCCCCCCACTCCCCCCCCTCACCCTCACCTTCCACCCTCACTCCCCCACCCTCACTCCCCCACCCTCACTCCTCCACCCTCCACCTTCCACCCTCACTCTTCCACCCTCACCTTCCACCCTCACTCCCCCACCCTCACTCCCCCACCCTCACCTTCCACCCTCACTCCCCCACCCTCACTCCCCCCCCCCACCCTCACCTTCCACCCTCACTCCCCCCACCCTCACTCCCCCACCCTCACGTCCCCCACCCCCCACCCTTCCACCCCCACTCCCCCCACCCTCACTCCCCCCACCCTCACCTTCCACCCTCACTCCCCCACCCTCACTCCCCCACCCTCACTCCTCCACCCTCTCTCACCTTCCACCCTCACTCTTCCACCCTCACCTTCCACCCTCACTCCCCCACCCTCACTCCCCCACCCTCACTCCTTCCACCCTCCTTCCTCCCCCACCCTCACTCCCCCACCCTCACCTTCCACCCTCACTCCCCCACCCTCACTCCCCCACCCTCACTCCCCCACCCTCACTCCTCCACCCTCACCCCTCTCCACTCACCCACTCATTCATTCCCTCACGCGGCTCCGCTGCTGCAGCGCAGGTTGTGGGGGAGGGGGCGGGGCCGGATGTGGCGCGGGGAGGGGGCGGGGCCGGAAATACTGCAGGGAGAAGTCACGGGATTGGCTGATACACGGAATACGTGTCCCCCGATTGGCCGCGACGTCTGCGCCTATTGGTGGAGCCGGCTGTCTGTCAGCGGGAACCTGGTCCCGATCAAATATAGAGGAGCTCCAACCAACTGTCCCCCATTGGGGCGGCGGCGGCAACGGATGCGTCCAGTGTGGGAGGTGAGTTGTCCCCAGTGACCCTGCAACCCCCCCAGTGTGACCCCTCGCGCCCCAGTGTGACCCCTCACCCCCCCCCCCCCCAGTGTGACCCCCTCACCCCCCCCAGTGTGACCCCTCGCGCCCCAGTGTGACCCCTCATCATCCCCCCCCCCCCCAGTGTGACCCCTCGCGCCCCAGTGTGACCCCTGCACCCCCCCTCCCTCCCCCCCCCCCCCAGTGTGACCCCTCGCGCCCCAGTGTGACCCCTCACCCCCCTCCCCCCAGTGTGACCCCAGATTTACACTCTCTGTGGGAGAAGACGTTTTTCAGGTGAGTGTGGAATTCTCTCCCTTGGTGGAGGCAGGTTCTCTGGATGCTTTCAAGGGAGAGCTAGATAGGGCTCTTAAAAATAGCAGAGTCAGGAGATATGGGGAGAAGGCAGGAACGGGGTACTGATTGGGGATGATCAGCCATGATCACATTGAATGGCGGCGCCTGCTCGAAGGGCCAAATGGCCTACTCCTGCACCTATTGTCTATTGCCCTCATCTCATTCCTAAATGGCCTGCCCCATTCTTAACCTGTGACCCCCTGGTTCTGGGCTCCCCCAACATGGGGAACATTTTTCTTACATCCAGCCTGTCCAATCCCTTAAGATTTTTATATGTTTCTATCAGAATCCCTCTCATCCTTCTAAATTCCAGTGAATACAAGCGCAGTCGATCCATTAATTCATCATATCTCAGTCCCGCCATAGAAACATAGAAAATAGGTTCAGGAGTAGGCTATTCGGCCCTTCTGCACTCATACCGCCCTCATCCTCACCTTCTACTTCCCCTCATACTGACACTCTGCCCCCACATGCCTCCACGATCCCTCACCTTGACCCCGTCCCAGCATACCAACCCTCACCCTCCGCACACCCTCCCCTCACACCCTGACTGGATTTAAGGATCGCATGGATGAACTACAAAAATTGGTCATCCTTGTCTGGCTGGAAAAAAAACGGGCAAGGCCCCTCATGTTACCCCTAAACGTCTGTCCCTTAATTCTGAAGTCATTGTATTGTATTGTATTGTATATCTTTATTGTCATTTCCTGAGTATTCGCATACCCAGAGGAAACAAAAAAACGTTGCTCAACCAGTGTCCATTCAGTGTACATGAAAAAATAAATAGAAATAAAAATAAAAAATACATGTCATGAACAAATTTAACACTCTACTAAACATTCAACAGCCGTTCCGACCGGCAGCGGCACAACAGTGGCTCTCCTGCAGTGTGGAGGTTTGTGCGCGATACTTGGCAGGGAGCAAAGTCCATTTAACAGTCTTATAGCCTGTGAGAAGAAGCTGAGGAGCATTCTGCTGGTTTTGCAGGTAATGCTCCTGTACCTCTTCCCAGATGGGAGGATGGAGAAAATGTCATGCGATGGGTGGTAAGGGTCTTTGATGATGGAGATGGCTCTGTTGATACATCTCTTCCTGTATATGTCCAGCAGGAAGGGGAGTGGAGCACCAATAATCCTGCTGGCGGTCTTCACTATCCTGTCCAGTTGGTGCCGTTCGTACGCCTTGCAGCTCCCGAACCAGGAAGTGATGCCGTATGTCAGTGTGCTCTCGACAGTCCCCCTATAAAAAGTCCGTAGGTGTGTGGTGGGGAGGCCTGCTTTACGTAGTCTTCGGAGAGGGTGAAGTCGCTGCTGGGCTCTCTTGACCAGAGCTGTGGTGTTGGCCGTGGACGTCAGGTCATCAGACAGATGTAGTCCTAAGAACTTCATGCTGCTGACCCTTTCCACATCAGCTCCGTCGATGTGCAGAGGTGTATGGTGTTGTTTCCCCGCCCTCCTGAAGTCAACCACCATCTCCTTAGTTTTTGCCACGTTAAGAATGAGGTTGTGGTCATGTCCCCCTGTTTGAATCTTCCCTACTCTCAGTGGGGGAAAAGCTTATCCACGTCAACTCTGTGTATCCCTCTCATCATTTTAAAGACCTCTATCAAGTCCCCCCCTTACCCTTCTGCGCTCCAAAGAATAAAGCCCTAACTTGTTCAACCTTTCTCTGTAACTTAGTTGCTGAAACCCAGGCAACAAAAGCTTCTTTAGATATTTGAAGAAGAAAAGTGTTGTGTATTTGGTGCTTGGAACGGACTTAAAATAACACTCGGGTACGGGAGTTACTAACAAGCTTCTTTACTCCAGGACGTCCACCTAGAGTCTCCTGCGCATGCGTACCTTGCACAAGACATCATCTATGCTAATTATATCTCATGCCTAACGCTCCTCCCCCTTTAACTTGGAGGCAGGTAATACCATTTCTATTACATACACAGTACTCCTCCCCTTTTAACTCAATTTCACCTGCATGGTATATGGTCTTTACCTAACATATCATTGTTTAATACATTGTTGCACAATTGTATTAAAGTCATCTTACAATACATCCTCGTAACCGTAATAATCATATCTAAACTTAGCACATAATTTTTTAATTCCTTAAACCAAATACATTACCCCTTGCTTTATGTGTTATCCTTTTCCGTTCCCTTATGTATAAACTGCGTACTCTTTCAAATTGCTCTAGCTCTAGCTGTATCTCTAACTCTTCCCTTTTTAAATGTCCTAATCTAATTTGCAGATTTCTTCCTGTTCCTGATATTCTGCTAAAGTTAACGTTTCATTTTCTGCGTCATATATTCGCTTTGTTTTCCTTTGTTTCTATTCATTATTTGTAGGTGGGATCTGACACATGGCTGCAGGTTTTCGTTTTCTAGCAGCTTCCTCTGTCGCTCAATTTCCTGGCGCTGCGTATTTATCTTGTTGTTTAATGAGATTCTGCAATGCATAACCATTTGTCCATTGCTCAGTGAAGGAGGCTCCATGCTGGACTGTAGTGAAGTGTCCTAATTGCAATCGGTCCTGCATACTTTTGTCTCGATCGACAAGCCTCTCTTCTTTAGACTTTTCTATTAAAAGCTTTTTACTCATTGTCACACATTTATTTAAACGTTCTTTGTATTGTTTAAGCCTTTTCTGTTGTTCATCTATTTGTCTTAAGTCACATCTCTGGTTCTTCATCAAGAAGTAGGATCTATATTGTCTGCAATACACCTGTGGCTTTGATTTGCGCTCTGTATAGTTTTCTTGCGTCATAAGCAAGGTTGTGAGACTGCACTGCAACTGCTGTATAATTCTGTTTGAGGAAGTCTTTCCTATATAGTTTAAACCTTTTGTATCGTTTAAGCCTTTTCTGTTGTGCATCTATTTGTCTTCTTAAACCAAATCATCCGGAGTACTGACTGAACTTTTACAGTAGCCCTCTTTTGCTTAACCCACTGCCTAACCACCATACCCATGTAGGCAGCCTGAATGGGAATGGTTGCATACCTCATTAACTGATATTGCACAAACTAGGAATGCCCTATTTTGCATGCTTTGTACCATCTCTGGATCTAAATGACTGCTTGTCGCATAGCTCTGTAGTGTACCCTTGCTCAGTAACCACGGAATGATACTTACAGAGTGACTATAGCCGTCTTTTGCATCAAGAAATGTTTTCTTGTAATGCACATCATTAAGAATGACTTAATGTGGCGTGCTGCTTTGATTTTCTCAACCAATTCTCTGGCTTTAATCCTATAAGGCCTGAATACAAACCACTGTTTTTCTCAAACTATTATAATGTCTCACTTGGACATCTCTTATCTGGTAAGCTCTGTATTGTTGCTGTACTACAATGTCAGATCAGCGTAGTTTCTTGAAATACTGACGCTGTTTATGCATCTGATAATAAGTCTGTATGACCTTGTCAGATTTGTGCATGCACCGCAATTGCTTTTGAACAACCATTCCTCGGTAGTCAGCCTGAAGCAGCACAATGCTGCGGTGTACCTTCATGCAAGTCTTACGATCACTTTCCATTTGAAGGTGTGGCCTAGAATGGGTTTGTACTATTATAGCTGCCAATCTCATTGCCCTGTAAGGAAGGTATACTCTCTGTGCCTTCAAAATGCTGCTTGTATTACCGTTGCTGCCTTCTGTTTGTCCCGGATCTCCTTGCCTTCATACCCCTGAATGCAGCTTGAATAGTTAGGGTTGCCCTCTGGATGGCAATTTCCCTTTTGCACTTGACCCTTGTCACTTTGCCCTTGACTATTGTCCACTTGACGTGTCAATATGCACTTGACTTTTGTGCTTTGAGGGACTCCCTGCCCTCTTTAGTTCAGGCTCCTTGCCTCTGGATGCCCTTGGAGGTTTTGGCGAGAAATTAGCCATTAAAGCCTCCTTGCATTCCTCGTACGTTTTATCCGTGGGGTTTGCTGGCTGCAGCAACGTATATAAGGTGTGATAACCCTCTCTTCCAAAGCCTAATAGGAACCATGCTTTTCTTCTCCTCTGCAGTGATATCATTGGAAATGAAAGAAGCCTCCAAGACTTCAGTCCATTTCTCAAAATTACACCCAGAATCTAACTGGGGCAACTTTCCTACTATTTGAAAAGTCATGCTACCTGTTGCTATTCAGGTGCACTATCTTCTGTTCTCTCACTATGTTTTCTGCCCTGAACTTAATCCTTTTACATTCTAAGAAATTATCCAGCCCACTGACTACTACTAATTCTTATAGCAATAGATTTATACTAATAAGCAACATTTCATGTTATTAGCCAACTAGAACATTTTAAACCATATTCCTGCTATGCACACAGATTTACTATTAATAAAAGTGAACAGTACATTACATTCAAACAGTCTCGTGAGGAATACTGTGAGGAATTCACCGGTCCGGCTTGTCTGCCTGTGGACTCCGGTACCTCCGCAACCTCTCGGGCTGTCCCCACCGTTACTGTTGCTACTGGCCTCTCTGGCTTGCCTGCTTGCTGTCGCCGTCTCCCGCTGCTCCGCCGACTTGCTTGCCTGCTGGCTCCACGGCGCAGCATCGCTCTGCTGCTCTGCTATGCTGCTTGTTTCTGGCTCCACGACCTGGCTGCTGCTCCGCCCGTTTCTGCTGCTGGTCCTCGCTGCTCCGCCCGTCGGAACTATGCCACGTCGGCGGGGGCTGGCCGAGCACTGTGTCCTGCTCCTCTCGGCCGGCTTTCTCTCGCGACCGGGCTGACTCCGATCCCGGCCATCTCCCGTGACCGGGCTGGAGACTCGGCTTTCGTCTGGTTTCGCAGGACCGCTCTGTGGCCTACACGGTACTAGGCCCTCACCCGACATCGGTGGCGGCTACTGGGGCTAGCCGTGAGTTACATGGCCCTGGAACTCATCCGAAGTTGGTGGTGGCTGCTTGAGCCTGGCCGTGGGCTGCAAAGCCCTGGAAAACATTCCCGGTAAGTTGACACCGTAGCTTCTAGCTTCCAGCTGCGCTATTCGGTGACACCTACTGCCCGCTTGTCTTCCATGTGCTCTTGCTTCCTGTTCCAACAGTTCTTTTCTTTGGTGCCAATTCAAAACCATTTGGCGCCAAATCTTTTTGCTTGGTGCCGTTCCACTTTGTCTCCAAATACAACCTTTTTTAAAAACTTTTCTTTTTTCTCTTGGCAGTCCTTCTTCTTTCCTTCCTGTTCTTTTATCCTCATCGCCAATTGTTGTGTATTTGGTGCTTGGAACGGACTGAAAATAACACTCGGACACTGGATTTACTAACAAACTTCTTTATTCCAGGACGCCACCTAGAGTCTCTCCTGCGCATGCGTACCTTGCACAAGACGTCACCTATCCTAATGATATCTCATACCTAACAAAAAGATCAGCGGACAAATGTAGGTCCTTAAAGTCAGAAACAGGTGAAATTACATTGGGAAACAAAGAAATGGCAGACCAGTTAAACGAGTACTTTGTTTCTTTCTATCTTCACCAAGGAAGACACAACCAATCTCCCACAAATACTAGGGGACCGATGAGCTAGTGGGAGGGAGGAACTGAAAGGAATCCACAGGAAATGGCGTTAGGTAAACTGAAGGCAGATAAATCCCCAGGGCCTGATGGTCTGCATCCCAGAGGTGACCCTAGAAATTGTGGATACATTGGTGACCATTTTCCAATGTTCTATGGACTGGATCCTGGACTGGAGGGTAGCTAATGTGACCTCAATTTTTAAGAAAGGAGGGAGTGAGAAAATGGGGAATTATAGACCAGTTAGCCTTATATCGGTAGTGGGGAAGATGCTCGAGTCGATTATTAAAGATGTAATAGCAGCACAATTGGAAAGCAGTGACAGGTTCTGTCAAAGTCAGCATGGATTTATGAAGGGGAAATCATGCTTGACTAATCTTCTGGAATTTTTAGAGGATGTAACAAGTAGAATAAAGGATAAAGGAGAGCCAGTGGATGCAGACTTTCAAAAAGCCTTTGACAAGGTCCCACGCAAGTATGCAAAATTAGAACATGGTATTGGGGGTAGAGTATTGACATGGATAGAGAACTGGTTGGCAGACAGGAAGCAGAGAGTAGGAATTAACAGGTCCTTTTCAGAATGGCAGGGAGTGACGTGGGGTGCCGTAAGGCTCAGTGCCTAGACCCCAGTTATTTATAATATATATATATCAACGATTTAGACGAGGGAATTAAATGTAACATCTCCAAGTTTGCGGATGACACAAAGATGGGAGGCAGTGTGAGCTAAAGGTGAAGTACAATGAGATCTGGGTATCCATGTTCATCAGTCACTGAAAGTAAGCATGCAGGTACAGCAGGCAGTGAAGAAAGCTAATGGCCTTCATAACAAGAGGAGTTGAGTATGGGAGCAAAGAGATCCTTCTGCAGTTGTACACAGCCCCAGTGATGCATCTGCCCACTCACCCAACCTGTCCAAGTCGCTCTGCTTCCTCATAGCATCCTCCTCACAGTTCATACTGCCACCCAGCTTTGTATTACCTGCAAATATACTGATGTTACTTTTAATCCCTTCATCTAAATCATTAATGTATATTGTAAATAGCTGCAGTCCCAGCACCGAACCTTGCGGTACCCCACTAGTCACTGCCTGCCATTCTGAAAGGAACCCGTTAATCCCAACCAATTTTCTATCCATGTCATTACCTTACCCCCAATACCATGTGCTCTCATTTTGCCCACTAATCTATGTGGAACCTTTTCAAATGCTTTCTGAAATGCTTTTTGAATGTAGAAGTTCCATGTAATGTTACACCAAGGCATTGGTGAGGCCAATGGCTGGAGTATGTACAATTATCAATTATAGGAAGGATGTCAACAAAATAGAGAGAGTACAGAGGAGATTTACTATTTCCTGGGTTTCAGCAACTAAGTTACAGAGAAAGGTTGATTAGGGCTTTATTCTTTAGAGCGCAGAAGGTTAAGGGGGGACTTGATAGAGGTTTTTAAAATGATGAGAGGGATAGACAGAGTTGACGTGGAAAAGCTTTTCCCACTGAGAGTAGGGAAGATTCAAACAAGGGGACATGACTTGAGAATTTAGGGGTAAGTCTAGGGGTAACACGAGGGGGGATTTCTTTACTCAGAGAGTGGTAGCCAATGAGCACCAGTGAAGGTGGTGGAGGCAGCAGGTTCGTTTTTAACATTTAAAAATAAATTGGATCTATATGGGAAGGGAATGGAGGGTTATGGTCCCAGGTATATGGGACTTTATGTGTTCGGCACGGACTCCCCGAGATGGCATTTTCCGTGCTGTAATTGTTATAGATGTGGAAAGTCCAGGTACATACATCCAACTTATCAATTTTCCTAACATCCACAGGAACTGATCCTGAAGATCTATACGAGCATGATTTCCCCTTCGTAAATCCATGCTGATTTGGACCGATCCTGTTACTGCTATCCAAATGTGCTGCTATTTCATATTTTATAATTGACTCCAGTACCTTCACCACTGCCACCAATGTCAGGCTAACTGGTCTATAATTCCCTGTTTTCTCCCTCCCTCATTTCTTAAAAGATGTGATAACATTAACTATCTTCCAATCCACAGGAACTGATCCTGAATCTATAGAACATTGGAAAATGATTAGGAGCAAGAAGGTCCTACTGCAGTTGTACAGGTCTCTGGAGAGACCAAACCTGGAATATTGTGTGCAGTTTTGGTTTCCTAATTTGAGGAAGGACTTACTTGCTATTGAAGGAATATCAAAGAATGGGTCGACTGTGCTTGTATTCACTAGAATTTAAAAGGTTAAGAGGGGATTTTATAGAAACATAACATTCTTAAGGGATTGGACAGGCTAGATGTAGTAAAAATGTTCCCCATGTTGGAAGACTCCAGAACCAAGGGCCTCAGTTTAAGAATAAGGGATAGGCCAATTTGGACTGAGATGAGGAAAAACATTTTCACCTAGAGAAGTATCTGCCACAAAAGGCGGTGGAGGTCAATTAATTGGATGTTTTCAAGAGAGAGTTAGATTTAGCTCTTACGGCTAAAGGAATTAAGGGATATGGGGAAAAAGCAGGAACGTGTTACTGATTTTGGATGATCAGCCATGATCATATTGAATGGCGGTGCTGGCTCAAAGGGCCGAATGGACTACTCCTGCACCTATTTTTCTGTTTCTATAACTCCAATACCGAGTCTCACCACATTACTCTCGTCGCTGCCACCACCTCCCCCACCCTCACCCCCTTCCCCCCCCAAAGCCATCACACCAACCCCACCCACACTCACTCTCTTCCCCTCACACTCCCCCCCACCCCCCCTCTGCCGGTCTCCTCACGACTGTCCCCCCCCAAACTGTCCTCATTTGTTCATTCACCCGGGCACGCAGCGACGTCCTCACTCCCAGCCTCATCAACCACCGTAACGGCCTCCCCACTATCGCCACTGGGTCATTTCCGGACGCCTCCGTGGTGCCGACCCATGCAGCAGCCGCGGTTTCCGCACACCCAGCAGGTCGGTTGGGCATGGGCTTCATGACCTCTGACTCGCAAGGCATTTCATCAACTAAGGCATTATTTGTGTTCTTTCTTGATTCCTTTGGCATCTGAAAAGTTTCAGAAGTGATCAATCTGGCAGTAAAATTTTAAAATCGCCCATGGTTCTCAAGTGGGTTTTTACATACAAAAAGAAAACTCCTCTGAAGCAAAATTTATCATTTAAAAAAAAATCGCAAACCATATGTGGGTTTTGAATTACATTTTACTCAGATGCAAGCCAAGGAATGGCTTAATTGTTAGCTGTTAATTGGACATAATCAACCTCAGCAAATTGACAATATCCGATTGAAAGGGAGTGGGTGTTTAAGCTGTCAGGACATTTTATTATTTGCCAAAATATACATCTCAATAGCATAATGATAGAAGATTTACTTTTCCACACACCACCCGTAAGTCTGGAGATTTTTTAATTATAAATTTAGCTTCAGCACTGTTTTCTTTTTGCATATAAAGACCCACTTCAGAAGAATGGGCAATTTTAAAGTTTTACAGCCAGATTGGTCACTTCTGAGACTTTTTAATACCAAAGGAATCAAGAAAAAACACAAATAATGCCTTACTGTTGATGAAATGCAGTGAGCAAACGCGATAATTCCCAATATTTTCAATTTCGATATCTGCACGGCCAATGTTCACCAAGCACTTTAGCTGCTGTTGCCCCTTCAGCTCTCGCTAAAGTTGGGTACATGACTCTCACGCTTACCCCGACTCCCACAATTTTTTACAGCGCAAAAATGCACAATTTTGGCAGTTTTTAACAGGTAGGAAAGTACGCGTTTCGTGTAAAGGGAGGTTTCACGGCAGTCGGGTCACGACCCATGACCCGTACTGTTGCTACGCTACTCCAACTGGATTACATACGATGAACTGCAGGTAGGCACTTACCATTGTTTCCAGTTAAAACCCACTGAAATTGTCAATTTTTGCGCTGTAAATAATTATAGAAATCGGGATAAGCATGTGAGATATTTAGCCTACTTCAGAATTCCAAAAGTGAGGAGAAATGACGGTAGATAGAAGCGAGAACTGAAGGGGCAACAATAGCCAGAGTACTTGGCGAACATTGGCCGTTTGCTCACTGCATTTCATCAACTAAGGTATTTTTTCTTGATTCCTTTGGCATCTAAAAAGTTTCAGTAGTGATAAATCTGGCTGTAATTTTTTTTAATCGCCCTTAGTTCCCGTGGGTTTTTACATACAAAATGAAGACGCATCTGAAGAAAAATTTACAGCCAGATTTATCACTTCTGAGACTTTTTAGATACCAAAGGAATCAAGAAAAAACACAAATAATGCATTACTTGATGAAATGCAGTGAGCAAACGCGATAATTCCCAATATTTTCAATTCCGATATCTGCACGGCCAATGTTCACCAAGCACTTTAGCTGCTGTTGTCCCTTCAGTTATCGCTTCTCTATACCTTCATTTCGCTTCATGTTTGGAATTCTGAAGTTGGGTACATGTCTCTCACACTTACCCCGACTTACACTTTTTTTTTCAGCGCAAAAATTCAACATTTGTTCGTTTTTTAACTGGTAGGAAAGTACGCGTTTTTAGCATTAATAACATATACCTGAAGTGACGGATGTCCTCCAGATGGATTTAGCGGTTCCGTGCGTCGAGCCCTCTGACCCAGTGACCTTTTGTGCAACCCCCCTATTAACAGCATATACCGGAAGCTGCGATGTCCTCCAGATGGATTGAGCAGCTCCGTGCGTCGAGCCCTCTGACCCAGTGACCTTTTGTGCAACCCCCCCATTAACAACATATACCGGAAGCTGCGATGTCCTCCAGATGGATTGAGCGGCTCCGTGCGTCAAGCCCTATGACCCAGTGACCCCTCTATTTGGCAGGTGTGTGCGGGAGTGGGGAGCAGCCGGACTGAGATGGACACCGGGCTGGATGCGAGTGTGTGCAGTCCACCCGTACGTGCGGGAGCCAGCGCTGTCCCACGCGGACACGTCATCGCCAGTGAGAAGTGGAGGGGCTCCCAGCTGACCGTCGGCTGCCAGGGTAGGTGTGGAGACTGGTCGAGGCTGGCAGGTCCCTCCCTCCCCCACCCCTCACCCCCACTTGTTGAACTACCTCCTCCATCTCTCCACGGTGCCTCGGCACCCTCTCACGCCTAATTACCTCTCACCACCCCAGCAGCACGTCCCACCCCAACCACTTGCCCGCACATCTCTCTCTCTCTCTCCGCCTCTCACCTTCGAGCTGAACCCTCCTGTGTTGGACATTTGCACCGTGCGGGAATACAGATTCTGACTGACACACTATCTATGCCTCTCACAATTTATATACCTCAAATCTCCCTGCAACCTCCGCGGTTCCAGGGAAAACAATCCACGTGTAAGCTCCCTCTGCAGCTGAAACCGCGCTGGCCCCAGACACACTCACCCCGTGCCCGTGCTCTCTCTCCAGGCAGGGTCACCGTGCTGTATGAGGATGACTTGGGGCTGGTGGATTTCCACCTCTCCCAGCGGCTCTGTGTCCTTTACGTCTCCGAATCAGACCTGGTAGCCGGCAATAATTACAGGAGGAAGCTGGTCCGATTTCGCAAAGTAAGTCCACAGCGCTCGGCCGGGTGTGGGGTTACCGGGTTGTGGGGGTTCCGGGCTGTGGACAGCATAGAAACATAGAAATTAGGTGCAGGAGTAGGCCATTCGGCCCTTCGAGCCTGCACCGCCATTTAATATGATCATGGCTGATCATCCAACTCAGTATCCCGTACCTGCCTTCTCTCCATACCCCCTGATCCCCTTAGCCACAAGGGCCACATCTAACTCCCTCTTAAATATAGCCAAGGAACTGGCCTCAACTACCCTCTGTGGCAGAGAGTTCCAGAGATTCACCACTCTCAGTGTGAAAAAAAGGTCTTCTCATCTCGGTTTTAAAGGATTTCCCTCTTATCCTTAAGCTGTGACCCCTTGTCCTGGACTTCCCCAACATCGGGAACAATCTTCCTGCATCTAGCCTGTCCAACCCCTTAAGAATTTTGTAAGTTTCTATAAGATCCCCTCTCAATCTCAAAAATTCTAGAGAGTACAAACCAAGTCTATCCTGTCTTTCTTCATAAGACATAAGTCTGGTGAACCTTCTCTGCACTCCCTCTATGGCAATAATGTCCTTCCTCAGATTTGGAGACCAAAACTGTACGCAATACTCCAGGTGTGGTCTCACCAAGACCCTGTACAACTGCAGTAGAACCTCCCTGCTCCTATACTCAAATCCTTTTGCAATGAAAGCTAACATACCATTCGCTTTCTTTACTGCCTGCTGCACCTGCATGCCTACCTTCAATGACTGGTGTACCATGACACCCAGGTCTCGCTGCATCTCCTCCTTTCCCAATCTGCCACCATTTAGATAATAGTCTGCTTTCTCGTTTTTGCCACCAAAATGGATAACCTCACATTTATCCACATTATACTGCATCTGCCAAACATTTGCCCACTCACCCAGCCTATCCAAGTCACCTTGCAGTCTCCTAGCACCCTCCTCACAGCTAACACTGCCCCCCAGCTTAGTGTCATCCGCAAACTTGGAGATATTGCCTTCAATTCCCTCATCCAGATCATTAATATATATTGTAAATAGCTGGGGTCCCAGCACTGAGCCTTGCGGTACCCCACTAGTCACTGCCTGCCATTGTGAAAAGGACCCGTTTACTCCTACTCTTTGCTTCCTATTTGCCAGCCAGTTCTCTATCCACATCAATACTGAACCCCCAATGCCGTGTGCTTTAAGTTTGGAGCCGAAGGACCAGTTTCTGTGCTGTACATCTGTCGTCTGTATCCACCTTCCCCGTGTTGTAGGCGAGCACGTTAAACGGCATCGTGATGGTGGAGAAGACGCCGCTGAGTGAGCAGTACTTTGCCGGCGTGCAGCGCTTCGTGGTGCTGGATCTGGGCCTCACCCTCCTCCCCGTCGCCAGTCCCACCGAGGCCGGCCTCGCAGCTCCTCGCCCAGCTGGTCAGTGTACCCGACCCCTCCCACCCACCCTCCAAAACACACCCACCCAACCCCCGACCCTCCCCCACCCACCCACCCAACACGGACACCCCAACCCCGACACACCCCCCACCCAACTCCGACACCCACCCTCCCAAACCCAGACACCCCCCAACCCCCTGACCCCTCCTCCTCCACCCACCCAACCCCGAGACCCCCCCCCCCGACACACCCCCACCCAACTCCGACACCCACCCCTCCAAACCCAGACACCCCCCAACCCCCTGACCCCCCTCCCCCCCCCCCCCCCCCCCCCCTTATCGCCGCCACCCTGACCCTCTCCCCCCCGTGTCCAGGTGCAGGAGGGGAACAGGGAGCGGCAGAACCCGTTTGTGCGTCGGTGCCGCAGTGGGCTGAGTGAGGCTGCTGTCCTGGCCTCTGTGCAGCGGATCCCAGGAGTGGGCAGGGTGAAAGCCCTGAGCCTGCTGCGCCACTACCCCAGCATCCAGCAGCTCAGCACTGCCTCTCCGCCTGACCTGGAGGAGCTGGGCGGCCCTGCCCTGGCTCGGCACCTCACACACTTCTTCTCACCCCCTTCCTGAGCCCAGTCCCGGACACAGTACCCACCCGGGACACCAGCGCTGGTTCACTCAGGCCGGCGCTCATCACTGCTGGGTGTGTGTGTGTGTGTGTGTGTGTGGGGAATGTGTCTATGTGGGGATGTGCATGTGTGTGTGGGGGGTATGTGCCTATGTGTCTATGTGGGGATGTGCTTGCGAGAGAGTGTGTGTGGTGTTGAGATTTGTGGACACTCGCCACTGCCCTGTGAGGCGGACAGAATAGTGCCTTGGGACAGGGTAGATGCATAGGGCGCTATGTGTGTGTGTCTATCTGTTTTGGGACTGAACCCCTTGGTTTATCCCCCCCCCCCCCCCCGCGCTCAACCATGGGGAGCGGTATTTAACATCGAAATCCACAGTGTACGGTCCTCCTCCTCCTCCTCCCCCCCCCCCCCCCAATATGCCCAATATCCCCATTCACCACAGCCCAGCCATGCCACCCTGCCCCCATCGTTGCTCCGGGCTCACCTCCCACACACAGCCCGTCCACAGTAAAACTGTTGACAAACACAGGCAGCGGGCGTACACTTGTTTTTTTATTATGAAGATGCTCACAAAGGATTACGGGGGGTGAGTGGGACAGGACAGTTCCAGCAGCAGGTCCCGGGCCATTGGGAGGGACAGCGGTGTTTCCTTGACACTGCCCAGCATGTGCTCCTGGACACGGTCCCGCGGTCCTGCAACCTCCTGATTCACTAAGGGATTGGCAGCAAGGGGCATAGTTGCAGACGCCCCCACTAGCGGAGAGATTAGGGGAGAGCGCCGTAAATACCTCATGAAATCAAACCCCAAACAGTGCGATCAGAGCACTTGTTAAAGTCACAGCAAGTAGTGAAGTTGTGAACACCCAGAGATGTGGGAATCCCTGCTGCAGAAGGCAGTGGAGGCCAATCCACAGGATACATTCAAAATAGTGTTAGATAGAGCTCTGAGGGCTAGGAGAATCAAGGGATATGGGGAGAAGACAGGAACGGGGTACTGATTGTGGATGATCACAGTGAACGGCTCGAAGGGCCGAATAGCCTACACCTGCACCTATTGCCTGTGCCAATGTGTCTAAGTTGTGACAGCACCTCCCACACTCACAGCTCTTCACATTACCACAGGAAAAATAAAAATGACCAAATAAATCTGCTTCATTTATAAAGATGTGTCGCTAGTACATTATTTCTATTCTGTTAAATTAAGGCAATTCTCATTTGAGTATCAAACAGTAATATTTAAAATCTACGCTGTAGACATTTATAAGCTAAATGTGGGTGTGGAGGGTCAGCCTGCAGCCCGCGCGCGGGAGGGAGGGTCACATTCAGGATCATATCTGGCCACAGTAGTGTGGGCATTGGACACAGCCCGCCCCATCTACCACTAGCGGCCCGGCCCAGCCCGGCACGGCACACACACCCCTGGCGCCGGCTGCAAGGGGAGGGGGTGGGTGCCTGTGCTGCCCAGCCCAGGTTAAAGAGGGCAGGACAGGGGGCTGCTGGCACATCCGGTGGTCAGCAATGTGCGGCATCTGCTCCCTGGAGAGAGGGCAGTCTGGGGGGGGGGGGGGGGGGGAGGGAGTCTGGGGGGGGGGGGGGGGAGTCTGTGGGAGGGGGGAGAGTCTGTGGGAAGGGGAGAGTGTGGGGGTGGGAAGGGGGGGGGGGGGGGAAAGAGTCTGAGTCTGGGGAGGGGGGGGAGAGTCTGGGGAGAGTGGGGGGGGGGGGGGGAGTCTGTGGGGAGGGGTGGGGGAGTCTGGGGTCTGGGGGGGGAGAGAGTCGGGGGAGGGGGGGCAGAATCTGCCGGTCACCATCAGGCAGAAGTTTGGATTTTGCGCTGCCTGGCGAGATGATGGCAGCATTGGGCCTGAGGGCTGGACACAGACATGGTGCGACGGTCCAGGCAGCCCCAAGCCCGGTGCAGTGGGAGCTCGGGCCAGGCACTGACCACCTGGGCGGGCAGACAGAGTGTGTCCGGAGGCGCTGGCCTGTTAGTAGAGTGAGCTCCCGTCAGCTGGCTGTATGCTGGGGCCAGGCTGGATGCTGTTGTCTACAGCCGACGGAAGGCTCGTTGTGCTCGCTGTCTTCTTGCTGTTCTTGCTGGCCCAGTTCAGGAAGGACAGTTTCTTGCTGACCTTCTTGCCCTTCCTGCCCTTGCCCTCGTCCAGCACCCAGCAGGACTGTGAGTAGGCCTTGGACAAGCCGACGCAGAACGTCGCACTCTTGGGCTGTGGGACAAGGGAACGTAGTCACTGTCAGTCACCACATTACTGTCTGACCGCCCCCTTTCCACTCCCCCTCCCCCAGGGTGCAGGAAGGTGGCTGGGAGCACCATGTGGACACATGTTATCACGAGGGGGTGCGGTGGGTATGAAGTGCCGGCTGTTGACAGGAACCATGCTGCAGTGAAGTGTTTACGGAGCCAGTGCCAGCTGAGGGCTGCTCACCTGACCTAGTGTAGAGATCCCTGCCACAGGGAATATCACAGCCCAGCTGCTCCCTGCAACAACATCCCGGCACCTTGCCATCCACTTCCTCTCCCACACACCCTGGGCCTCGGGTTTATTTCTGGAGCGAGGGTGGGGTTATAGGGGTACAAGACCACGAGGTGCATGGATAAAGTGATGTGCTTTTTCCACTAGGAAAGAGGATTCAAGCCAACGAGGTGAGAGGGTAGGAGATTTAAGATGGGAGCTCAGAGACAATTGTTTCACTCAGAGGGTGGTCCATATCTGCCAGATGAAGCGGATACAATTACAACCTTCAGAAAGTCATTTGGACAAAGATGTGGATAGGATGGGGTTGGAGGGCCATGGGCCACATGCAGGCAAATGGGACCAACCCAGGATGCCAAGCTGTCAGCCCGGATGAGATGGACCAAAGGGTCTGTTTCTGTGTGGTACTGACCCAATGCTGGTGAAACCGAGCAGCTGGTGATTGGAGGCCATGGGTCAGAGCAGGGATGGGATGAGGGGCCGAAGGGCCTGATCATGGCAATGCTGAGAGGTGGAACTGAAGATAGACACAAAATGCTGGAGTAAATCAGCAGGACAGGCAGCATCTCTGGAAAGAAGGAGTGGATGACGTTTCGGGTCAAGATGTCTTCAGGTGTAACAAGGGCAGACCCCACCGCAGCACTGGAAGCCCCTCCCTTGCACCAATACACACCCACCTACCCAGGGCAAGGGTGGGGCAACCCTCAAGGAAGGGGAGGCACTCGGGGACCAGCGGCCAGAGATGAGGGGGGGGGGGGGAAACCAAACCCCCTCCACCCAACCCCCCACCTCCACCTCAACCCCCCACCCCCCTCAACCCCACCCCCCTCCACCTCAACCCCACCCCCCTCACCTCAACCCCACCCCCCCCCACCTCAACCCCCACCCCCCACCCCCCCCCCTCCACCTCAACCCCACCCCCCCCACCTCAACCCCACCCCACCACTCAACCCCACCCCCCTCACACCTCACCCCCCCCCCACCTCAACCCCACCCCCCCTCCCTCCCCCACCCCCCCCCACCTCAACCCCCCCCCCTCCACCTCAAACCCACCCCCCTCCACCTCAACCCCACCCCCTCCACCTCAACCCCACCCCCTCCACCCTCAACCCCCCCCCCCTCACCTCACCCCCCCCCCCTCAACCCCAACCCCACCCCCCTCCACCCAACCCCACCCCCCCTCAACCCCCCCCCCTCAACCCCACCCCCCTCAACCCCACCCCCCCCCACACCCCAACCCCCCCGGTCACCTCCACCTGTGCCCACCCCCCTCCACCTCACCCCACCCCCCTCCACCTCAACCCCACCACCCTCAACCCCACCCCCACTCCACCTCCCATTTACCCCCCCCCCCCACCTCACCACCCCCCCCCCCACCAGTCCCCCTCCACCCCCCCCCCTCACCTCAACCACCACCCCCTCCAACCTCAACACACCACCCCACCCTCAACCCCACAGCGACCCCTCCCTCCTCCCCCAACCCCCCCACCACACAATTAGGTGGTGTCCCACCCCCTGTCCCCACCCCCAGGGTACCCCCAGGGGGAATTAAACCCCTTTAACCCCACCACCCCCACACCTTGGGGTATTGACTTGGGGAATTTAAACAAAAGCCACCCCCAGTAACTGGATCAACCTGCACCCCCAACCTCCCCCCCCCCCCCAGACAACTACCTGTTAAGACTGACCTCCCCGCAAACTCACACCCAAATTTGTGAATTCCCTGCCCAGACCAATGGAGGCCCACTCCGGATCACATCAGACACTCTGTGCTGCCTCCAAGCCCCTGGGCGCTGGCATGACCTGAATGTCCAGCCCGTCGGCCGGCATGTCCTGCAGCATCGCCTCCACCTCACTGGCCGAGGCCCATTTACAGTCCGTCCCTCCCACCGACACCACCACGTCTCCATCCTTCAGTCCTGCAGCCTGCAGGGGGAGTGGATCAGCACTGAGCGCAGAGTCCCCCGCATCAGCCATCAGCCCCAGAGTACGGACGACCCCCCTCCCCCCCTGCTCCTTAACCCCCCTACACACCAGTGTCCCCCAGCTCCTCCCCCTCTATCCCCAGTTCACACCAATGTAGGTGGTGTCTCGGAGAGTGACGGTGTCTTGGGTTATCAGGGTATCGGG
>NC_073426.1:1087091-1121476 GCF_028641065.1 Leucoraja erinaceus
GGGTGAGGGGGTGCAGCTGGTTGGGCATCTGGTCGTACAAACCCGTCAACGCCTGCTCCTGCTGATCCACATCATCCAACGGGCCCACTGTGGGAGTGGAGTGTTAGTCACGTCCCCACCGCCACTGAACCCCCAGCCCCCTCCCCACACCCCCCGACACCCCCCCAAAAGCCCTCCCCACCCCCACACCCCCCGCAAAGCACCCCCCCACCCCCAAACCCACACCCCCCGACACAGCACCTCCCCCCCCCCCACACCCACACCCACACACCCCCGACACTGACCCCCCACCCCTCTCACACCTGCGACACTCCCCAATCGCTCACGTCCCCACCCCCACTGTAATTCCACCCCCTCCCCACCTGTTTTCCCTCCATGCGACCTCTCTCCCCCTCCTCCCCCCCGGTCGGTACTCACGCCGATGGTCGATCAGGGCGATGGACACGAGGTAAATGCGCCAGGCCGCGGTAGTGCTGCAGCTTCACCTGCACCGTGTGTCTCCAGGCCGGGGGGACGTGGCTCTGCACCGCAGCCTGGCCCGAGCTCAGCTCCACCCCCGTGTAGGTGTCAGACAGCTGTGGACACACACCCCCCGTCAGCATCTGCCCACAGACCCCCTACACATCCCCTCCCACACCCCCCTCCCACACCGGACCCACACCCCCCTCCCCACCGGACCCACACCCCCTCCCCACACCGGACCCACACCCCCCTCCCACACCGGACCCACACCCCCCCTCCCACCGGACCCACACTCCCCCTCCCAGACCCCCCACACCCCCCCTCCGTCACCAGACCTTCCCCTTCCCTCCCTCCACCCCGGTGAAGGGTGTCCGACAGCTGCCGAGACCCTTGCCCCTCCTTGTGTGGAGCTCCCTCAGTACCACATACCACATACCCCCTCACACCCCCCCACCCGCCACAGCCCCAGCACCCACCAGTGCAGCCCCCCCTCCCCCCGCACCCACCAGTGCAGCCCGTCCTGCACCCACCTGTGCAGCCTCCTGGGCCAGCCGCAGGAGGCTGCTGACCCTGTTGGCGGTTCCTGCCAGCACCATCTCCTCAAAGCTGCATTCTCGGGCCTGTGCCAGCAGCAGGTGCAGCAGCACGCCCTGTACTGCGGGGCTCAGGTCAAAGCTCGGCACATGGTGTGTAGGTCTCACGCAGCTCCGACAGCAGCCCTGTAACACAGCACGGGGGGGTGGGAGGGGTCACTGCAGCAATGCAACACAGCACGGGGGGGGGGTCACTGCAGCAATGCAACACAGCACGGGGGGGGGGGGTGTCACTGCAGCCCTGCAACACAGCACGGGGGGGGGGGGGGTCACTGCAGCCATGCAACACAGCAGGGGGGGGGGGGGGTCACTGCAGCCATGCAACACAGCATGGGGGGGGGGGGGGTCACTGCAGCCATGCAACACAGCATGGGGGGGGGGGGGGGGTCACTGCAGCCATGCAAACACAGCACGAGGGGGGGGGGGGGGTCACTGCAGCCATGCAACACACAGCACGGGGGGGGGGAGTCACTGCAGCAATGCAACACAGCACGGGGGGGGGGGGTCACTGCAGCCATGCAACACAGCACGGGGGGGGGGGGGTCACTGCAGCCATGTAACACATGGGGGGGGGGGGGGGGGGGGTCACTGCAGCCCTGCAACACAGCACGGGGGGGGGTCACTGCAGCCATGTAACACAGCATGGGGGGGGGGGGGGTCGTCACTGCAGCCCTGCAACACAGCACGGGGGGGGGGGGGGTGTCACTGCAGCCATGCAACACAGCACGGGGGGGGGGGGGGGGGGGGGTGTCACTGCAGCCATGTAACACAGCACGAGGGGGGGGGGGGGGGGGGGCACGGGGGGGGGGTCACTGCAGCCATGCAACACACAGGGGGGGGGGGGGGTCACTGCAGCCCTGCAACACAGCATGGGGGGGGGGGTCACTGCAGCCCTGCAACACAGCACGGGGGGGGGGGTCACTGCAGCCATGCAACACAGCACGAGGGGGGAGTCACTGCAGCCATGTAACACAGCACGGGGGGGGGGTCACTGCAGCCATGTAACACAGCACGGGGGGGGAATCACTGCAGCCATGCAACACAGCACGGGGGGGGGGGGGGAGTCACTGCAGCAATGCAACACAGCACGGGGGGGGGGGGGTCACTGCAGCCATGCAACACAGCACGGGGGGGGGGTCACAGAGGAGCAATTTTGGTGCGAGGTGTTGGTGCGGATGGCATTGCTGACCTGCGGCGCTGCGGAAGGCGATGGCGGCGGCACGGAGGCCAGCGGGGCTGCGGCGGTCAGTGCGGGGCCCGTTTTGGGGTGTAGAGGGCGGCCATGTTGAAGAGCACACTGGCCTTCTCCAGCGACAGGTGCGGCTGGCACACCGGCAGCCCCGTCAGAGAGTCGTACCTGCAACGGGACGGGGGGGGGGGGGGTCAGAGACCGCAGGCTGGGGATCCCCACCCCCACACCAGCTCCCCGTCCCACGTCCCTGTCCCCACCCTCACTCCTCCTCTCCTGCCCCCACACGTCCCTGTTCCCTTCCGCTCCCCTCCCCGCTCCTCTTCCCCCCCACCCCCTCCTCTCTCCGCCCCCTCCCCTGTCCCCAACTCCCCCCCCCCACTCCTCTCCCCCCCCCCCACTCCTCTCCCCCCCCCCACTGCTCTCTCCACCCCCTCCCCTGTCCCCAACTCCCCCCCCCCCCGCTACTCTCCCCGTGTCCTGAGCGGTGGGGGGGAGGGGGGTGGCAGGGGGGGAGCGAGACTCACCAGGTTAAGGGGTGGGGTGCGGGTAACTCACCAGGTGAAGAAGAGGTGGGGATGTCGGCCCCCGGGGAAGAAGCGGCTCTCCAGGGGGGTGAGCTGCCTGTAGTACGAGGTGAGCAGCTCCACACCCGCCACACTGCGCCTCGGTGTCCGCGTCGCCTGGAACACACACACACACACACACACACAGCTGGATGACCTTAGGACCAAAGATTCTACAGCGGAGCAAGATACACCACTCCTGCCATGTCCAATAGACTGACGTGTAGTACGCTACGGAGCGTAACTTCCGCCATTTCAGTAAACACGACCCATCTTCAGTTATGCCTCTCACAGTGTAATCAGCGTTGCAGGGGAACAGTTTGTGTGGTGTAAAATGTTTTTTTATTTTTTTATTTTTAAATGCAGTAAACACTGATCAATCTCCCCCATCACTGTCAGCACCGCCTTGGTCACTATTTGTGTGTGTGTGTGTGTGTGTGTGTGTGTGTGTGTGTGTGTGTGTGTGTGTGTGTGTGTGTGTGTGTGTGTGTGTGTGTGTGTGTGTGTGTGTGTGTGTGTGTGTGTGTGTGTGTGTGTGTGTGTGTGTGTGTGTGTGTGTGTGGTGTGTGGAAACTTGCGCAAATGTTAATCTGACTGGAAGCCAAACCTGACTGGACACACGCTAATACACACAAAAATGGCACATACCTTGTACAGGGATGAACTGCAGATGCTGGTTTAAACCAAAGATTATAGAGCCGTCTATGATCTTTGGTTTAAACCGAAGACAGACACAAAAGGCTGGAGTAAATCAGCAGATCAGGCAGAATCTCTGGAGAAAAGGAATAGGTGATATTTCGTGTCGGCTGGTCTTCTTCAGACAGTTAAGGGAAAGGGAAGATATAGGCATATCTTCCATTCATTTGTCCTTAGTACAGTCTATATCTCTTGTTCCTCTTTCCCCTGACTCAGTCTGAAGAAGGGTCTTGACCGGAAATGTCACCTATTCCGCTCTATGATCGTTGCTTTTGTCCGTCTGTCCGCGCGTTCGCTTGCTCCCCTCAGACTCCGCCAAACAAATGCACAAACACACATACAGCATGTCTGGCAGTTCGGTGCGGGTCGAGGCCAGGAGCAGGACGAAGGATGACATCAAAGGGGTCATGGCAGCTAACGAAAAAGTACGGAAATGGTAAGGGGGAATTTTTTTTTTTTTTAAACACCCGAAGGATATAGATGTTTAACAAAAAAAGGGGCCCGACGATCATTCTGTGTCCATGTTAGAGGGAAGCGGAGGGGAGGATGGCATGAGTTCCTCTTTCCTCTGACTCAGTCTGAAGAAGGGTCTCGACCCGAAATGTCACCTATTCCTTTTGTCCAGAAATGCCACCGATTCGATTTGAGGATGCCATGGCGGAAGCCGGTTTACGGAAATGGCGGTGAAGATTACCCATCACCTACTACGGCTTTTTCGCGGAGTGGACTATCTTGCTCTGCTATAGTATCTTTGCTCAGGACCATCCGGGAAAACGAGAGCTTTCTGGACAGGACCTACAGCGAGGTGATCACACAAAGGGTGACAACGAGGAAGGGAATTAAATGTGGAGTGCAGGAGACCCCAGTGGCTGCACCTCCTCAGATCACATACACCTCTTGGGATGGACGAAACTTCGAGTAGCAGGCAGGGCTGTGACTCCAATGCTGGCACTGAGGCTCAACAGGGAAGAACCATAGTGGTGGGTGACTCGATAAAGTGGTGGGTGACTCGATAAATAAGTGGCAGGACAAATCAAAATAGGACGTACATGGTAAATGGTAGGGAATTGAAGAATACAGTTGAACAGAGGGATCTGGGAATAACCGTGCACAGTTCCTTGAAGGTGGAATCTCATATAGATAGGGTGGTAAAGAAAGCTTTTGGTATGCTAGCCTTTATAAATCAGAGCATTGAGTATAGAAGCTGGGATGTAATGTTAAAATTGTACAAGGTATTGGTGAGACCAAATCTGGAGTATGGTGTACAATTTTGGTCGCCCAATTATAGGAAGGATGTCAACAAAATAGAGAGAGTACAGAGGAGATTTACTAGAATGTTGCCTGGGTTTCAACAACTAAGTTACAGAGAAAGGTTGAATAAGTTAGGTCTTTATTCTCTGGAGCGCAGAAGGTTGAGGGGGGACTTGATAGAGGTCTTTAAAATGATGAGAGGGATAGACAGAGTTGATGTGGACAAGCTTTTCCCTTTGAGAATAAGGAAGATTCAAACAAGAGGACATGACTTCAGAATTAAGGGACAGAAGTTTAGGGGTAACATGAGGGGGAACTTCTTTACTCAGAGAGTGGTAGCGGTGTGGAATGAGCTTCCAGTGGAAGTGGTGGAGGCAGGTTCGTTGGTATAATTTAAAAATAAATTGGATAGGCATATGGATGAGAAGGGAATGGAGGGTTATGGTATGAGTGCAGGCAGGTGGGACTAAGGGAGAAAAGTTGTTCGGCACGGACTTGTAGGGCCGAGATGGCCTGTTTCCGTGCTGTAATTGTTATATGGTTAATTAGAGGCGTGGACAGGAGATTCTGCAGCAGCGGTCGAGACACCAGAATGGTGTGCTGCCTTGCCTCCCTGGTGCCAGCCAGGGGCCAGGACAGCAAAGGAAGTGAGGAGGAACTTATTTAGTCAGAGGGTAGTTAATCTGTGGATCTCTTTGCCACAGAGGATGTCAGTGGATATTTTTAAGGCAGAGATAGACAAGTTCATGATTAGAGTTTTTTGAAGACGTGACCAAAAAGGTCGATGAGGGCAGAGCTGTAGATGTTGTGTACATGGATTTCAGTAAAGCATTCAACAAGGTTCCGAATGGTAGGCTGATTTGGAAGGTTAGATCGCATGGGATCAAGGGGAGGTAGCTGAATGCATGGAAAATTGGCTCCATGGAAGGAAGCAGAGGGTGACGGTGGAAAGTTGTTTCTTGGATTGGAGGCCTGTGACTAGTGGTGTGACTCAGGGTTTGTGCTGGGCCCGTTACTGTTTATGGCAGGGAGAAGGGGTTTGGGGCAACACAAACACAACAAAACCTCCCCCGACCCCTGCCCCCTTCCCACATGGCCCAGCCACACCCTCACACCACCCCCTACCGGCCTCCCACCAGCCCAACCACCTCCTGCCCCCGCACCCCACACTCACCTGCCTCCCTGCCCACTCACCCCACCCCGCCCACTGCCCCCACGCTCACCTGCCGCAGGTCCATCAGGTCCAGGATCTGCTCCTCATACAGGGCAGGACTCTCGCTGTAGTGCTCCTGGATAAAGTCCTGGGGGGGGGGGGGGGGGGGGCAGGGGGGGGGGGGGGGGGGGGGGGAAGGCAGTTACACAGACGCACAATGGGGGTGGCCACAATCCCAAACCCACCCATAGTACCGAGAAACTCACCCAGCCCCTCCCCCACTCCCCCCCCGGCCTCAACCCCCCTGATGCTGGCCCTAGTCACCCTCAACCCATGGCCATTCTCCAACCCCAACTCCAGTCACTGCCCCCACAGCTGCCCCACCAGAGCCTTCCCATCCCCATACAGGTACCCATCCAACTACCCCCCCCCCCTCCCAGCTACTCCCCTCCCCCCACAGCTACCCCCTCCCATCCCCAAACAGGTACCCATCCAACTACCCCCCACCCTCCCAGCCCCAACCCCAACTCTCCCCCTGCCCGGCATCCAATCACTCCATCCTCCCCCCCCCCCAACCTCACCTTGAATGGCAGCAGGAAGTCCACCTCCTTGGTCTCCTTCAGCCCCAGTGGGATGAGGGGGAAGCACAGACTATCCCTGTGGTGGCGAGAGGGAAACGGTCACTCCAGCGCAGCCCCCGCCGGGGTCTCCAGGCAGCTCAGCCCATGGACAGCATCACCAACCCGTCAGCCTATACACCCCGCCCCGTCACTGCCAGACCTTCCCTCCTCCACCCACCCTCCACGTCCCACCCCCCTCCACGTCCCACCCCCCTCCACGTCCCACCCCCCCTCCACGTCCCACCCCCCGTCCATGCCCCCCCCTCCATGTCCCACCCCCCCTCCATGTCCCATGTCCCCTCCATGCCCCCCCTCCATGTCCCACCCCCCCCCTCCATGTCCCCACCCCCCCCCCCGCCCCTCCCCCGTACTCACTGCTCCCCCTGGTACACCTGCACCGACCCGTTGACCGTCTCCAGCTCCTCACGCAGCAGCTGCAGGTTGGAGTTGACGAAGCTGAGCTCCAGCAGCACTACCTCCCGCACCCGCGTGTTGTCCGTGACCCTGGGGGGGGGGGGGGAGGAGAGATCAGACCCACACTGACCCCCAAAGATTGATCCCCATCTCCCCTGGACCCTGGCAGGGATGAAGAGCAGTGAAGACCGTGTACAGTGTGCTTGTCTTCATTGAGTGCCAGAGGCAGGTAGTCATGGTGTAGCTCTGACACACTTTGTTTCGGCTGCATTTGGTGTAATGTGTGCAGTTCTGCTCACCCCATTACAGGGTGGATGTGGAGGCTTTAGAAAGGGTGCAGGACGTTTACCTAATGATGCTTAGATTAGAGGGTTCTAGCTACAGGGAGAGGTTGCACAAACTTGGATGGTTTTCTCTGGAGCGTTGGACTTAAACAGAATTGTATAAAACGACGGTGCAGAGATAGGGTAGACAGTCAAAACCTTTATCCAGAGTGGAAATGTCAAAGAGTCGAGGTTATAGCTCAGGTGGTAAGTTTAAAGATGTGTAGGGTAGGTTTTGTTTGGAGACCTGATGTTGCTCCAGTGAAGGGGCCAGGGGGTTGGGGGGGGGGGGGGGGGGGGGGGGAGGAGGGATGACCCACCCCCCGTGCCAAGGGGGACCCTGATCCCTAACGGAGAGTGGACTCTGCCACAGATAGTGCCTGACTGGTTGGCTGGTACTGCTGCAGACAGACAGACAGACAGACAGACAGTCTGGCACTGGTGCAGATACAGACAGACAGTCTGGCACTGGTGCAGACACAGTCAGTCAGGTGAGGACAGACAGACAGGCAGACAAGAGGGGAGCAGATGCAGGAACAGATTCAGACAGACCAGGATGGGGACGGGGAGGGACAGAGACAGACAGTCTGGCACGAGTACAGACGGGCAGACACAGTTACAAATGGGACAGATGCAGGGTCAGACACTGTTGCAGAAGGGAGGGTTGGGGGGGACTACACTGTTCCAGAAGGGAGTGAGGTGGAAGAGTGTACACAACGGTACATACAGGTTAGCCTGACTTCACTGGTTGATAAGCCTCTCTGCAGTATAAAGGCTGAGGTTTGTGAGTATTTACAAGCACACGCTAACATTGGCCAACATCAGCATAGTCAGCATCCCAAGCAGACATCTTGCCTGATCAACCTGTTGACATTCTTTGAGGAAGTCAATAATAGGACAGACAAAGATGAGTCAGTGGATGTTTTTTTCTCTAGAATCTTTGAAGGCCTTTGATACGATACCCCACATGAAGCTGCTGAAGGTGAGAGCCCACGGGGCAGGTACTAGCCTGGATATCAGGTTGGTTGGATGCAGAAGGCAAAGAGTGACAATAAAGGGCTGCCAGTGACTAGCGGAGTTCCGCAGGGGTCGGTGCTGGGGCCGCTACTCCTCATGTTGTATATTAATGATTTGGACGAGGGGATTGGAGGCTTTGTGGCCAAGTTTGCGAATGATATGAAATAGGTGGACGGGCAGGTAGTCTAGGGAAAGAAAGAACTCTGCAGAAGGACTCGGACAAGTTGGGAGAGTGGACAGAGAAGTGGCAATTGGAATATTGTGTAGCAAAGTGTGGGGTCATGTATTTTGGTAATAGCAATAAAGGCATAGACCATTTTCAAAATGCGGAGAGAATCCAGACATCAGAGATGCAAAGGAACTTGGGAGTGATGGTGCAGAATTCCCAAACAGTATTGACTCCCGCAGCTATCTAGACTTCCTACCCTGCTTCCTGTAAAGACTCGATCCCCTACTCCAATTCCTTTGTCTACGCTGCCTTTATGCCCAAGATGAGGTGTTCCACACCAGGACATCGAAGATGTTCTCATTCTTTAGGTTACCCTCTTCCATCATAAGTGAGGCCCTGACTAGCATCTCCTCCGTATCCCGCAGCTCCGCCCAGTCGCAACAGAGACAGTCTCTAGAGTCCTCACCTTTCACCCAATCAGCCATCGCATACAGCACGTAATCCACTGACATTTTTGTCGCCTCCAACGGGATCCCACCACTAGCCACAAAGAATTTATTTAGTCAGAAGGTGGTGAATCTGTGGAATTCTTTGCCATAGAAGGCTGTAGAGGCCAAGTGTGTGGCTATTTTTCAGGTAGCGATAGACAGATTTGTATTAGTACAGGTGTCAGGAGTTATGGGGAGAAGGCAGGAGAGTGGGGTTAGGAGGGAGTATGCTTGATGGGCCAAATGGCCTGATTCTGCTCCCATCACATGAGCGTGTAACTTACCGCAGCAGGTTCTCGGCCCCGGCCCGGAGCCGCATGGCTTTGATGATTTGCTGATTGAGCGAGACGCGATGAGTCTGTAGCTTGCTGCGGCCAGTCTGTGCGTACGGGTTGCAGCCCTGTGGAACACCGGCACAGTTAGTAGCCCCCCAACCCCACTTCCACCATGACCCCTCCGGCATAGACCCCCCCCCCCCGCCCCCCGCCGGATGTGGGGACAAAGTGAGAGGGTCCCTGGCCTTACAGTGGGGTCAGCAACAGGTCACACTCCCCCACACCTGGGGGTCAACACCTCCCCCTCCCACACCGAGCAGGGTGAGGGGACAAAGTGAGAGGGTGTCCATTGTAGAAGGTGGGGGGTCACATTCTCCCCTCACACAAGTATAAAGTACTAAATTCAACACACTCCCCCTCACCTGCGACAAGGCCACAGACAATCTACGACGATCGCCAGAGCTGCCGGGACTGGAGGCCACAGTGAGGGACATGCACAGGGCCAGTAGGACCATGGAGTGCAGTTGTGGGCAGCGTGTGTAGGGAGCAGGGGAGATGCAGCGCTGTGCTTCAGGCACGGTGGGGTTTGCTTAGACAATAGACAATAGGTGCAGGAGGAGGCCATTCGGCCCTTCAAGCCAGCACTGCCATTCAATGTGATCATGGCTGATCATCCCCAATCAGTACCCCGTTCCTGCCTTCTCCCCATATCCCATGACTCCGCTATTTTTAAGAGCCCTATCTAGCTCTCTCTTGAAAGTTTCCAGAGAACCGGCTTCCACCGCCCTCTGAGGCAGAGAATTCCGCAGACTCACCACTCTCTGTGAGAAAAAGTGTTTACTCATCTCCGTTCTAAATGGCTTACTCCTTATTCTTAAACGGTGGCCCCTAGTTCTGGACTCCCCCAACATCGGGAACATGTTTCCTGCCTCTAGTGTGTCCAAACCCTAAATAATCTCATCTGTTTCAATTATTCCCTTTCATCCTTCTAAACTCCAGAGTATACAAACCCAGCCGCTCCATTCTCTCAGCATGTGTGGTCTCACTAGGGCCCTGTACAACTGCAGAAGGACCTCCTTGCTCCTATACTCAACTCTTCTTGTTATGAAGGCCAACATGACATTTGCTTTCTTCACTGCCTGCTGTATCTGCATGCTTACTTTCATTGACTGATTAACAAGGACCCCCAGATCCCGTTGTACTTCCTTTTCCCAACTTCACACCATTTAGATAATAATCTGCCTTCCTGTTTTTGCTACCAAAGTAAACTGCATCTGCCCACGCCCCCAACCTGTCCAAGTCACCCTGCATTCTTATAGCATCCTCGTCATAGTTCACTGCCACCCAGCTTTGTGTCATCTGCAAATTTGCTAATGTTACTTGTAATCCCTTCATCTAAATCATTAATAGCTGCGGTCCCAGCACCGAGCCTTGCGGTACCCCACTAGTCACTGCCTGCCATTCTGAAAGTGACCCGTGAATCTCTACTTTTTGTTTCATGTCTGCCAACCAATTTTCTATCCATGTCACCACTCTACCCCCAATACCATGTGCCCTGATTTTGCCCACTAATATGGGACCTTATCAAATGCTTTCTGAAAGTCCAGGTACACTACATCCACTGGCTCTCCTTTGTCCATTTTCCTAGTTGCATCCTCAAAAAAATTCCAGAAGATTAGTTAAGCACGATTTCCCCTTCGTAAATCCATGCTGACTTGGACCGATCCTGTTACTGCTATCCAAATGTGCCGCTATTTCATCTTTTATAATTGACTCCAGCATCTTCTCCACTACCGATGTCAGGCTAACTGGTCAATAATTCCCTATTTTCTCTCTCCCGCCTTTCTTAAAAAGTGGGATAACATTAGCTACCCTCCAATCCACAGGAACTGATCCGGAATCTATAGAACATTGGAAAATGATCAACAATGCGTCCACAATTTCTAGAGCCACTTCCTTAAATACCCTGGGAGGCAGCCCATCAGGCCCTGGAGATTTATCAGCCTTCAGTCCCATCAGTCTATTCAACACCATTTCCTGCCTGATGGGAATTTCCTTCAGTTCCTCCGTTACCCTAGATCCTCTGGCCACTAGTACATCAGGAGATTGTTTGTGTTTTCCTTAGTGAAGACAGATCCAAAGTACCTGTTCAACTCGTCTGCCATGTCCTTGTTCCTCATAATAAATTCACCTGTTTCAGTCTTCAAGGGTCCAACTTTGGTCTAACTAATGTTTTCCTCTTCACATACCTAAAGAAGCTTTTACTATTCTCCTTTATATTCTTGGCAAGCTTACCTTCGTACCTCATTTTTTCTCCCCGTATTGCCTTTTTAGTTATCTTCTGTTGCTCTATAAGAGTGTCCCAATCCTCTGGCTTCCCGCTCATCTTTGCTATGTTATACTTCTTCTCTTTTATTTTTATACTGTCCCTGACTTCCCTAGTCAGCCAATGGTCGCCCCTTACTCCCCTTGGAATCTTTCTTCCTCTTTGGAATTAAGTGATCCTGCACCTTCTGTATTATTCCCAGAAATACCTGCCATTGTTGTTCCACTGTCATCCCTGCTGGGGTATCTTTCCAGTCACCTTTGGCCAGCTCCTCCCTCTTAGCTCCATAGTCCCCTCTGTTCAACTGACTCCCCTTTGTTCAACGGAGTCCCCTTTGTTATGGGGAGAGACGGGACAGGCTGCTGAACCTGCAGTGGAGGAGGCTTAGGGGTGACAGGCAGCGTAGACAGCCGGAGCCTGTTCCCACCATAGGGGTGCCTGGAGCCACGGGGATTGGGCTTAAGGGACAAATCAAAATAGGACGTACATGGTAAATGGTAGGGAATCGAAGAATACAGTTGAACAGAGGGATCTGGGTATAACCGTGCATAGTTCCTTGAAGGTGGAATCTCATATAGATAGGGTGGTAAAGAAAGCTTTTGGTATGCTAGCCTTTATAAATCAGAGCATTGAGTATAGAAGCTGGGATGTAATGTTAAAATTGTACAAGGCATTGGTGAGACCAAATCTGGAGTATGGGGTACAATTTTGGTCGCCAAATTATAGGAAGGATGTCAACAAAATAGAAAGAGTACAGAGGAGATTTACTAGAATGTTGCCTGGGTTTCAACAACTAAGTTACAGAGATAGGTTGAATAAGTTAGGTCTTTATTCTCTGGAGCGCAGAAGGTTAAGGGGGACCTGATAGAGGTCTTTAAAATGATGAGAGGGATAGACAGAGTTGATGTGGACAAGCTTTTCCCTTTGAGAATAGGGAAGATTCAAACAAGAGGACATGACTTCAGAATTAAGGAACAGAAGTTTAGGGGTAATATGAGGGGGAACTTCTTTACGCAGAGAGTGGTGGCGGTGTGGAATGAGCTCCCAGTGGAAGTGGTGGAGCCAGGTTCATTGGTATCATTTAAAAATAAATTGGATAGGCATATGGATGAGAAGGGAATGGAGGGTTATGGTACGAGTGCAGGCAGGTGGGACTAAGGGGAAAAAAATTTGTTCGGCATGGACTTGTAGGGCCGAGATGGCCTGTTTCCGTGCTGTAATTGTTATATGGTTATATGGTTATAAGGTGGGGGAGGGAATCGTGGATGCACTGGTGATCATTTTCCAATGTTCTCTCGACCTTTGGATCAGTTCCTGTGGACTGGAGGGTAGCCAACGTGACTCCACTTTTTAAGAAAGGAGGGAGAGAAAATGGGGTTTTAGAGACCAGTTAGCCTTAAATCAGTGTTCAAGAAGGAACTGCAGATGCTGGAAAATCGAAGGTACACAAAAAAGCTGGAGAAACTCAGCGGGTGCAGCAGCATCTATGGAACGAAGGAAATAGGCAACGTTTCGGGCCGAAACGTCTGAAGAAGGGTTTTGGCCCGAAACGTTGCCTATTTCCTTCGCTCCATAGATGCTGCTTCACCCGCTGAGTTTATCCAGCTTTTTTGTGTAGACTTAAATCAGTAGTGGGGAAGATGCTTGAGTCGGGTTTTAAAGATGTTATAGCAGCACATTTGGAAAGCAGTGACAGGATCGGTCAAAGTCATCATGGATTTATGAAGGGGAAATCATGCTTGACTAATCTTCTGCAATTTTTTGAAGGTGTAACAGGTAGAATGGATAAGGGAGAGCCAGTGTCTGAACTTTCAAAAAGCCGAGGTCCCACAAAATAGATCAGTGCGCAAAATTAGAGCACATGGTATTGGGGGTACGGTATTGACATGGATACAGAACTGGTTGGCAGACAGGAAGCAAAGAGTAGGAATTAACGGGTCCTTTTCAGAATGGCAGGGAGTGAGTTGGTGTACGGACCCCAGTTATTTACAATATATATTAACGATTTAGACGAGGGAATTAAATGTGACATCTCCAAGTTTACAGATGACACAAAGCAGGGTGGCAGTGTGGGCTGCGATGAGGATGCTACAAGGTGCAGTGTGACTTGGATAGGTTGGGTGAGTGGGCAGATGCATGACAGATGCAGTATAATGTGGATAATTGTGAGGTTATCCAATTTGGTGGCAAGACCAGGAAGGCAGATTATTATCTGATTGGTGTCAGGTTAGGAAAAGTGGAGGTGCAACGAGACCTGTGTGTCCTTATATCTGTCACTGAAAGTAAGCATGCAGGTACAGCAAGCAGTGAAGAAAGCTAAGGGCTTCATTGTAAGAGGATTTGAGTTTAGAAGTAAGGAGGTCTGCCTACAGTTGTACAGGGCCCTGGTGAGACCGCACAGTACTACGTGTGATTTTGGTCTCCTATTTTGTGGAAGGACATTATTGCTATTAAGGAAGTGCACCGTAGGTTCATCAGGTTAATTCCCGGGGTGGTGGGACTGGCATGATGAAGGATGGGTCGAATGGGCTTGTATTCACTGGAATTTGGAAGGATGAGACACATAAAATGTTTTAAGGGATTCAACATGCTCAATGTGTTCCCATTGTTGGAGTAGTTCAGAACCAGAGGTCACAGTTTAAGAATATAGGACTGTGATGACGAAAAAGCATTTGTGAAATCTGAATTTGTGAAATGTCAATCTGTGGAATTCTCTGCCACAGAAGGTAGTGGAGGCCAATTCACTGGATGTTTTCAAGAGAGTTAGATTTAGATCTTAGGGCGAAAGGAATCAAGGGATATGGGGGGAAAGCAGGAACTGGGTTCTGATTTTAGATGATCAGCTATGATCATATTGAATGGCGATGCTGGCTCGAAGGTCCAAATGACCTACTCCTGCACTTATTTTTCTGTTTCTAAAATTGCACACAATACTCCAGGTGCAGCCTCACCAGGGCTCTGTACAACTGCAGTAGGACCCCATAGGATAGCGCTAGTGCTGGTCGGAATGGGCTCGGTGGGCTGAAGTGTTGCTACCGCGCAGTATCTGACAGCGCAGAACAGTCTACCTCCACCCGGGCCAGCAGGGGGTAGATTCCTGGCAGGAAGGTCCTGAGCTAAGAACACAGCCTTTATTTATGCTTTCATTTCCCTGAAACTCGACCTGCAAATATGGGTGCGGTGGTGTTGTTTTGTATCAGTGACACAACCCTGCCCTTGCTGTCCCGGGCGAGCGGGCGGGGTACTGGCATCGTCTGACAGGGAGTCGGGAACTCAGACCCAGCCAGCCCGGCCGAGCTCAGAGCCAAGGAAAGACCGGGCAAAGTTACCGGTGGGGGGACATTGGATGGGACGGAGGGTGGCCCCAGGGTGAGGGACATCTGCAGTAACACGTGCACATAAGACAGTTACACATGGCAGGCAGTTTACCCACCTGGATTTAGGTGGGAGCTCAGGGGCAAGAGTTTCACTCAAACTCTAGCACGTACTGGGAATGAGGTGCCAGGGTACAGCGTGGACGCTGATATAATGGTGACTTTTAAAGGCATTTGGGCAGCTACACTGAGAGGAAGGGTTCGCTGGATGTGGGCCAAATGCAGGCAAATACCAACTGGGTCGGCCTGGACCAGGTGGGCCGAATGGACCGTTTCCCGTGCTGTACATCCTGTGACTCTGACTGAGTCCAGCTCGCTCTGTAACAGCTTCGCCCCCGAGACAGGCGCGGGTAGATCCGCAGATACGTCCTCCCGACTGGGAGAACACGGGGCGGCCGGCGGAATGAAGGGCTGTGGGTGGTGGGACACGGACAGGTGCGGGGGGGGGGGGGGGGGGTGGGGTGGCGGGGGGGGGGGGGGGGGGGGGGGGGGGGGGGGGGGGGGGGGGGGGGGGGGGGGGGGGGGGGGGGGGGGGGGGGGGGGGGGGGGGTGCGGGGGGGGGGGGGGGCAGGGGTGGGGTCGGGGGGGGGGGGGGGGGGGGGTGGGGGGGGGGGGGGGGGGGGGGGGGGGGGGGGTGGGGGGGGGGGGGGGGGGGGGGGGGGGGGGGGTGGGGGGGGGGGGGGGCGGGGGGGGGGGGGGGGGGGGGGGGGGGGGGGCCGGGGGGGGGGTGGGGGGGGGGGGGGGGGGGGGGGGGGGGGGGGGGGGGGGGGGGGGGGGGGGGGGGGGGGTGCGGGGGGGGGGGGGGGGGGGGGTGGGGAGGGGGGAGGGGGGTGGGGAGGGGGGTGGTGGGGGTGTGGCGGGGGGCGGGGAGGAGGCGAGGGGGGGGAGTGGGGGAGCGGGGGGGGGGGGGGGGTGGGGGGGACAGGGACAGGTGCGGGGGGGGGGGGGCAGGTGCGGGGGGGGGGGGTGGCAGGTGCGGGGGGGGACAGGTGCGGTGCGGGGGGGGGGGGACAGGTGCGGGGGGGGGGGGACAGGGCGGGGGACAGGGACAGGTGCGGGGGGGGGGGGGCAGGTGCGGGGGGGGGGGGGGGGGGGGGGGGGGGACAGGTGCGGGGGGCGGGGGGGATGACCGGGAGGGGGGGGGTGGGGGAGACTGGGACAGGGCTGAAGAATAAAGGATGGAGGAGGGCAGTGCAGTGCAGGGTAGCCCGACACGGTGACCCTTCAATCCCGCTCCCGGCCACACCAACCTTGTGGAAGTAGCTGTTCTCCCGCTGGGCACCGGGCCGAACCGAGTCGGTCATGGCGGGGACGGGGACGGGGCGACGGTTACCGGTGCCGCTCCGCTCCCCTCCCTGATCGGGCGGCCAGCTCGGCTCCACAATCTCCTGCTCCCGCTTTTCCGAATCCAGGTCTGGCCGCGATTCCTCAGCTCAGCTCAGCTCCCCTTCCCTTCCCGGTCTACGATTCTGCCGCTCCCGGTAACGTCTCCGTGTAGCCGCCGCTGCGCTTCCTGTCCGTGGCCTGGACCCGCCCTCACCACGAAATACACACCCGCGACCGTGGGATTGTAGTGTGGTGATTGTAGTGGTGATTGCGGGCTGTAGTGTGGTGATTGCAGTGTGGTGATTGCGGGCTGTAGTGTGGATTGCGGGACTGCAGGGTATTGCTTGTTCGTGTAACAGGTGTATGTGGGGCAGGTTTCAGCAAAGATCTTTGGGTTTCAGTGCGTGTGTCGACTGTAGGGTGAGACGTGTTGTTCACTAAATCTTGTCCTATCAACGCCGCTCCCACAGCCCAGCAGCCCCCGCCCTGAAAACCAAACACGGCTCCAACAGCTGACCCTTGTTCCCCGGCCGGGCCGTTCCCACAGCAACGTATGAACATGCCTGGCCCCTTTCCAGGCTACAGAGAGCAGTGAATAAAGGAGCTGGTGTCTGCCAGGGCCTTCAGCGGGCACAGACAACTGCCTGGTTAACTCGTCCCTTCCCACCCCAACCACCCCCTTCCCAGGTACCAGGGGCCACAGTTTAAACCATTTAGAACGGAGATGAGGAAACACTTTTTCACACAGTGTTGTGAATCTGTGGAATTCGCTGCCTCAGAGGGCAGTGGATTCTCTGGATACTTTCAAGAGAGAGTTAGATATCGCTCTTAAAGATACCAGAGTCAAGGGATATGGGGAGAAGGCAGGAACGGGGTACTGATTGTGGATAATCAGCCATGATCACATTGAATGGCGGTGCTGGCTCGAAGGGCCAAATGGCCTACTCTTGCACCTATTGATTACTGTCTACTTTCCCCTACAACTGCAGCAGATGCAACACCTGTCCCTACACCTCCCCCTCGACTCCGTCCAAGGACCCCGACAGTCCTTTCAGGTGAGGCACAGGTTCACTTGCACCTCCTCCAACCTCATCTACTGCACCCACTGTTCCAGGTGTGGACTCCTATATAGCAGGCTCGGCAATCGTTTCGCTGAACACCTTCGCTCAGTCCACCTTAATCTACGTGATCTCCCAGTTGCTCAGCACTTTAACTCCCCCTCCCATTCCGACACTGACCTTTCTGTCCTGGGCCTCCTCCATTGTCAGAGTGATGCCAGCACAAACTGGAGGAACAGCACTTCCTATTTTGTTTGGTATCTTGCATCCCAGCGGTCTGAACATTGACTTCTCCAAGTTCAAGTAACCCTTGCTTTCACGTTTTCTCCATCCCTCCCCCATCCTAGTTCTCCCAACTATTCTGACTGTCCCGTTGATTACATTTTATCTCTATTTGCTTCATAGTCAACTTCCCCTGACTAACAATGATATATTCTACATTTTCTGTTGCTGTGTGACTGTACTACCAGTACCATGGGCCAGTCAGAGTAGAAATAGGAGGATATTGCAGATGAAAACGTGGCTTGAAAAATGGTGCAAGGGGGAGGGATTCAAATTTCATGGGCATTGGAACCAGTTCTGGGGGATGTGAGACCATTACAAACAGGACGGTCTGCACCTGAGCTGGAATGGAAACAATGTCCTTGGGGGAGTGTTTGCTAGTGCTGTCGGGGAGGATTTAAACTAATGTGGCAGGGGGATGGGAGCATGAGCAGAGAGACAGAGGGGTGTAAAATTAGGGTAGGTAGCAAGGTGAAAAGTAAAAGTGGCAGGCAGACAAATCCAGATTACATTTTATCTCTATATGCTTCGTAGTCAACGTCCCCTGACTAACAATGATGTATTCTCCATTTTCTGTTGCTGTGTGACTGTACTGTAATGGGGCATGGTGCGTGACTGTACTTCTAGTGAACCTCCTCTGCACACATTTCCTGATATTTCTTCAAATGCGACCTGACCAGCGTCTTTTAGAGCCTCAGCATTACGATACGATACGATAAAAATTTTCTTCATCCCCGGAGGGAAATTGATCGGCTGAACAGTCACAACACACACGGTGCACAAAAACATGAAATTAAAAGTGAAAACAAAACAAAAAGACAAGCGACTGTTGTCTGGCTGCCCTGGGCCCAGCGCCTTTCGTTATTTGTACCCGTTTTTGTATTCTCATGCTCTTGAAATAAATGCTAGCATTACGTCTGTCTTCCTTGCTACCGATTAGTGTGACTGTACTGTAGAAGCGTAGAAACATAGAAAAACAGGAGTAGGTCATTCGACCCTTCAATAAGGAGTAGGTCATTCAACCATTCAATATGATCATGGCTGATCATCTAAAATCAGTGCCCCGTTCCTGCGTTCTCCCCATATCCCTTGATTCCTTTAGCCCCAAGAGCTAAATCTAACACTCTCTTGAAAACATCCAGTGAATTGGCCTCCACTGCCTTCGGTGGCAAATAATTCCACAGATTCACAACTCATGGGATGAAGAAGTTTTTCGTCATTTCAGTCCTAAATTGTCTCCCCCTTATTCTTAAATTGTGACCTATGTTTCTGGACTCCCCTAACATCGGGATTTTTCCTTCATCTAGCATGTCTAATCCTTTAAGAATTGTATATGTTTCTATAAGATCCCCTCTCATCCTAAATTCCAGTGAATACAAGCTCAGCCTCTATCTATCTCTTTCTCTCTCTCGCTCCTACCCCATCCTCCTCCCATTCTCCTTCTCTCTCCCTCCCTCTCTGTCTCTCTATCTCCCTCTCTGTCTCTCCCTCTCCCTTTCTCTCTCCTCTCTCTCTCTCTCTCTCTCACACTCCGTGGCCACAGTTGCGGGGGAACCTGTTCCGCTGGTATAGCGAGCACGTACTACTCATTTCCATCTTTTGTTGAGAGGTCAAATTCCACTGTAGCAATCTGAGCCTTGGTGTTGGTTTACTATTGTCACGTGTCCCGAGATACAGTGAAACACTTTGTGTGTGCGTGTGTGTGTGTGTGTGTGTGTGCGTGTGTGCGTGTGTGCGTGTGTGCGTGTGTGCGTGTGTGTGTGCGTGTGTGTGTGTGTGTGCGTGTTATCGTGATCCAGTACATGAGTACAATCACGGCACACAGAAGAGCAACAGGTGGTGCAAAGGGAAGCATACCAGAGAGCAGAATATCTTGTTACAGCTACGTAGATTGGCGCAGAGACTGTTTGGGGTGTCCTTCACCCTCCTGCTTATCAAGAATCTACGCATGTTGACGTACAAATATTCAGTCTTGTTTGAGCAAGAGTTTCAAATGCTGAGAAATCTCTGGTTTTGAAACCAACAGCAAGGGTTCCACAGTACTTTGTCCACTCCACCCTGTTGAGCTCTCTGTACATCCCTCACCTCTCTAACACTGCACAATTCCAGCTTGACCATGCCACAGAACCCAGGTTGCCCCAGTAAACCCTCCCCGAACTGCTCGCCCCTCAGTCTGCCCCAGACACGGTCTCACAATACCCTGCATCACTCACCACAACCTGTCTGTGCTTCCACAGGCCCTGCACACGTGTATCCTCTGTGTTGGAAACAAGGGAGGAGACGGCCAGTAGCTGTGCCGGGTGAGATGCCGGAACAGTGTGGCCACCAATGGTGTAAGTTGCAGCGCTGTTTAAGAAAGGCAGCAGGGACAAGCCAAGGAACTGCAGGCTGACCTCAGTTGTGGGGAAGTTACCGGGATGGCCAGAATCCATCAGCATTTGGATGGATGGATGGATGGATGGATGGATGGATAGTACGTGTGGCTTTCTGTGTGGGAAGCCGTGTCGCACGGATTTGACAGAGTTTTTTGAAGAGGAGACTCTATGACAAGGAGGTCATAGAGTGATACAGTGTGGAAACAGGCCCTTCGGCCCAACTTGCCCACACCGGCTAACATGTCCCAGCTACTCTAGTCCCACTTGCCTGCGCTTGGTCCATATCCCTCTAAACCTGTCCTTTCCATGTACCTGTCTAACTGGTTCTTAAACGATGGGATAGTCCCGGCCTCAGCTACCTCCTCTGGCAACTTGTTCCATACACCCATCACCCTTTGTGTGGAAATGTGACCCCTCAGATTCCTATTAAAACTTTTCCCCTTCACCTTAAGCCTGTGTCCTCTGCTCCTCGATACCCCTACTCTGAACAAGAGACTCTGTGCATCTACCCAAAATCAGCCCTTGTCTGACTAAATGCCCGTATATTCTATCCCTCAGAATACCCTCTAGTAACTTTCCAACTACAGATGTTAAGCTTACTGAGCTATAGTTCCCAGCATTTTCCCTGCTGCCCTTCTTGAATAGAGGCACAACATTTGCCACCCTCCAGTCTGCCAGCACCTCTCCTGTATTTATAGATGACTCGTACATTTCATCCGGGGATCCTGCACCTCTCCTACTCTTCTCCCCAATCCCTCCCTCTCCTTTCCCCTACCTTCAGCCACTCCCTCCCATCTTCCTCTCCCCTCCCTACCCCCTCCTATCCCTCTATTCCCCCACCTCCCCCACTCATCACCACTATCCCTCCTGACCTGCCCCACTGCCCTCCTGTCCCTTTATCCTCCACTCCCTACCCTGCCCCCTCCTCTCCATCTATTCCCCCTCCTCCCCTAACAATCCCTCCCCCCTGCTCTTCACCCTCCCTCTTCTTTGCCCTCTCCTGATACCCTCCCCCAATCCCTCCTTCACCCCTCGCTCTTCTCGCTCCGGACCGCGTACTCCGGTGGCTGCAGCTGTGACCGTCCCCTCTGGCCACCGCTGTCCGACTGAGGCGCTGGGCAACGCCGGGTGAGGCGGGCGCCGCCGGTGACTGACAGTGGATGCGACCAATCAGTGTGGCGATGGTGCAGGAAGAGGCATCGCCAGCCCGGCTGTGGCGGTGACTGACAGGAGAGGAGACCAGTCAGCGCATGCGCGGTTTTTTTAGATTTGTGAACCATAATAACCTTTAAAATATACCATCGACTGGAACAAAACTTGTTGCATTTGCAGCACATGAGAATGGTGAGTAAGCTGGCGAAAAATCATAGCGCTATCGTGTATCGTTTTTGCGCAAATAGAAAAACCATGCAAGATGGAAGAGCACGAGATCAGAGTTTTAGTTATATAAATATAGAAAGCATAGGTAGAAGAAGATATATATATATGGACAGACAGACAGACAGACAGACAGACAGACAGACAGATGTTTCTATACCCCAGTTGTGTAACATAGAAACATAGGTTCCCAAGGGTCTGAATTCCATCCCTCATCAGCCCACCTGCCTGTCCTTTCTATAGGATTATATGCCTGAATATTAACCCTGAAAATTAGACTGGAAAGGGATCCTAGCAGGAATGAAGGTGGAACAGCAATGGCAGGAATTTCTGGGCATAATCCGGAAGACGCAGGATCATTTCATTGCAAAAAGGAAGAAAGATTCTAAGGGGAGTAGGAGGCAACCGTGGCTGACAAGAGAAGTCAGGGATAGAATAAAACTAAAAGAAAAGATGTATAACACAGCAAAGAGTAGCCGGAAGCCAGAGGATTAGGAAATGTTCAGAGGACAATAGAAGGAAACAAAATGGGCAATACGGGCTGAAAAGATGAAGTACGGAGGGAAGCTGGCCAGGAATATAAAGAAGGACAGTAAAAGCTTCTTTAGATAAGTTAAGGGAAAAAGAGTAGCAAAGTCAAATGTGGGTCCCTTGAAGGCAGACACGGGTGAAATTATTATGGGCAACAAGGAAATGGCAGAAGACTTGAATAGGTACTTCGGATCTGTCTTCACTAAGGAATACACAAACAATCTCCCAGATGTACTGGAGGACAGAGGATCTAAGGGGATAGAGCACCTGAAAGAAATTTTCATTAGTATTGGGTAGGCTAATGGAACTGAAGGATGATAAATCCCCTGGGTCTGATGGTCTGCATCCCAGGGTCCTCAGGGAGGTGGCTCTAGAAATAGTGGACGCATTGGTGATCATTTTCCAATGATCAATAGATTCAGAATCAGTTCCTGAGGATTGGAGGATAGGTAATGTTACCCCACTTTTCAAGAAAGGAGCGAGAGACAAAACGGGGAATTACAGACCAGTTAGCCTGACCGGTGGTGGAAAAGATGCTGGAGTCAATTATTAAAGAGGTAATAATGGGGCATCTGGATAACAGTAAAATGATTAGTCCAAGTCAACATGGATTTATGAAAGGGAAATCATGCTTGACTAATCTTCTGGAATTTTTTGAGGATGTGACAAGTAAAATGTATGAAGGGGTGCCAGTGGATGTAGTGTATCTAGACTTTCAGAAAGCCTTTGATAAGGTCCCGCACGGGAGACTGGTGACTAAAATTAGAGCACATGGTATTGGGGGTAAGGTGTTGACATGGATAGAAAATTGGTTGGCAGACCGGAAGCAAAGAGTAGGAGTGAACGGGTCCTTTTCAGAATGGCAGGCAGTGGCGAGTGGAGTGCCGCAAGGCTCGGTGTTGGGGCCGCAACTGTTTACCATATGTATTAATGATTTGGAAGAGGGAATTAGGAGCAACACCAGCAAGTTTGCAGATGACACAAAGCTGGGTGGCAGTGTGAACTGTGAAGAGGATGTTAGGAGGTTGCAGGGTGACCTGGGACAGGTTGAGTGAGTGGGCAGATGCGTGGCAGATGCAGTATAATATAGATAAATGTGAGGTTATCCACTTTGGCGGCAAAAACAAGGGGGCAGATTATTATCTCAATGGGGTTAGGTTAGGTAAGGGGGAGGTGCAGCGAGACCTGGGTGTCCTTGTACACCGGTCACTGAAAGTTGGCTTACAGGTACAGCAGGCAGTGAAGAAAGCTAATGGAATGTTGGCCTTCATAACAAGAGGATTTCAGTATAGGAGTAAAGAGGTTCTTCTGCAGTTGTATAGGGCTCTGGTGAGACCACATCTAGAGTATTGTGTACAGTTTTGGTCTCCTAATTTGAGGAAGGACATCCTTGTGATTGAGGCAGTGCAGCGTAGGTTCATGAGATTGATCCCTGGGATGGCGGGACTGTCACATGAGGAATGATTGCAAAGACTAGGCTTGTATTCACTGGAGTTTAGAAGGATGAGGGGGCATCTTATAGAAACATATACAATTATAAAAGGACTGGACAAGCTAGATGCATGAAAAATGTCCAGAACCAGGGGCCACAGTCTTAGAATAAAGGGGAGGTCATTTAAGACTGAGGTGAGAAAAAACTTTTTCACCCAGAGAGTTGTGAATTTATGGAATTCCTTGCCACAGAGGGCAGTGGAGGCCAAGTCACTGGAAGGATTTAAGAGAGAGTTAGATAGAGCTCTAGGGGCTAGTGGAGTCAAGGGATATGGGGAGAAGGCAGGCACGGGTTATTGATAGGGGACAATCAGCCATGATCACAATGAATGGAGGTGCTGGCTCAAAGGGCCAAATGGCCTCCTCCGGCACCTATTTTCTATGTTTCTATGGATGAACTGCAAAAAGTGGCAAACACTGCCCAGTCCATCACCGGCTCTGACCTCCGGACCATCAAAGTGATTTACTGGAGTCGCAAAACGTCAGCGGCAATCAGAGACCCACAGCATGCTCTCATCTCACCCCTGCTATCGGAAAGAAGGTGCAGGAGCCTGAAAACTGTAACGTCCAGGTTCAGGAACAGCTTCTTCCCTACAGCCATATGACTATTAAAGACTACTACCTCAAGTAATCTCTGAACTATATAGACTATTATTGTTATTATTGCAGTACTATTTTGTGTATGTATCGGTGCGTATATATATATACTATATATATACTAGATTAAGTGGGACCCGCCAGATCCCAGCATCACACGGGAGTGCTGGTCCCCCAACACAATATTCCACCTCACCATCAATTCCAACACAGCTTTAGCATTTCAAAACCAAAGGCAACACAGCTTTAGCATTTCCAAACTATATTTTTAAACCACATTAAGGCCACTGACAGGTCAGTAAAACCACTCACAGTTTAGTTGACATGTGTTCAGTGTTATTCACAGCTCAGACTGAGAGATGTGACCCTCTCGCTCCCCCATCTTGCAGAGACTGACTGAGGCACTCAATGTTTCCGGGTTTTATAGTCCCACCGGAAGGTGCGTGGCCTTCAGGAGAAAGAATCTCAACATTTTTTAAACACTAAATCCTCTTTTCTTTTTCATCGATGGGAAAAATCCTCTTGTCCTGCGCAGCGCAGGGGGACTCTGAGTAAGATGGCCAAAAATCACAGCCGTAAGTGGCAGCGTTTTTCTACAATCAATATACAGAACAACAGGAAGTGGTCAAGATCAGACTTTTAGTAATATAGATATATATGTACACACACACCCAAGTACTTTCTATAATAATCTACAGGTGTTAATATTGGCCAAATTGGAGGTATTATAAAATGGAGGATCTTTGCATTTGCAAGGCCTGCTCGGCCTTTTTCTGTGGAAAGTTGCAAGCTGTGAGCTGGCACCAGAAAGTCTGGATCCTGGATTGATATGTAGGGTAAGGTAAGATCCAGATGTCCTTTCCATTGTTAAAATGTACGAGGACTATAAAGAGGAGCTCAGAGGTTTTGCAAATGCATGGCCGGGATTGGCCAGATAAGGGGGTTGTAAATACTGTTAATAATGTTGTAAAGTGTTTGTGCTGCACTTTGATGATTGGCTGAAGTGTGAAGCCTTGTTTAAATTGTTTATGCAACCTGGGAAAATGTTGCATTACTTAGTTAACTGATTTCCTTCCAGAAGCTTCTGTAGAAACATTGTAATGGGGTGCTTTGTAATTGGGTTAGGCAACTGTTAATAGCCATATAATGTAATCGATATTTGTGATTGGTTTGTAGAGGTTGCCACGCCTATCTATTTTCGCGCCACAGGGTCCGATGACCTATAAAAGGTGGTCCCCACGAGGATCAGTCGATCTTCTGGATGGGGCGCTTGGGACTGTGTAACCTTTTGGAGATGTCTGCTTGCACGAGGGTGAAGGGCTTGAACGAACAGTGACAAGGATCGGACCCGCGGTGGTTAGGTATTGTATAGGGAGTTTGTTATTGTTTGAAAGAATCAAAATATTGCTTGACTGTGTTTTACTGAACTAGACTAATGGGGTTAAGCTCCAGGAGCATAATTACACAGGTAGACACACAATGCTGGAGGGGATGGAGAGAGAAAGCAAGGGTTTCTTGAAGTTACAGGTCAATGTTCATACCATTACCTAAGCTACCTAAGCGAAATATGAGGTGCTGTTCCGCCAATTTGTGCTTGGCCTCACTCTGACAATGGAGGAGGCCCAGGACAGAAAGATCAGATTGGGAATGAGAGGGGGAGTTGAAGTACTGAGCCATTGGGAGATCAGGTAGGTTAATACGGACTGAGCAGAGTTGTTCAGCAAAACGATCGCCGAACCAGCGTTTGGTCTCGCCGATGTAGAGAAGTTGTCACATGGAATAGCGGATACAGTAGATGAGGTTGGAGGAAGTGTAAGTGAACCTCTGCCTCACCTGGAAAGACTGTTTTGGTCCTTGAATGGAGTCGAGGGAAGAGGTAAAGGGGCAGGTGTTGCATCTCCTGCAATTACAGGGGAATGTACCTGGGGAGGGGGTGGTTTGGGTGGGAAAGGACGAGATGATGAGGGAGTTTTGGAGGGAACGGTCTCTGCGGGAAGCAGAAAAGGATGGCGATCGGAAGTTGTGGCCAGTTGTGGAATGCCGTTGGAAGTGGCGAAAATGTTGGAGGATCATATGCTGTATGCGACGGCTGATGGGGTGGAAGGTGAGGACAAGGGTCCTTGTTACAAATGGGGGGAGGGGGAGCATGAGCGGCACTGCGAGGTATCAAGGAGACCCTGGTGAGAATCTCATCTATAATGGAAGAGGGGTACCCCCGTTTCCTAAGGAATGAGCACATCTCCGATGCCTTGGTATGGAACACCTCATCCTGGGCACAGATGCGGCGTAGACGGAGGAATCGGGAATAGGGGATAGAGTCTTTAACATATAATATGTTAAATATTAACATTTTATATATATATATATTTTCTAATCTATATATATATTATCTATCTATCTATCTATCTATCTATCTATCTATCTATATCTATCTATCTATCTATCTATCTATCTATCTATCTATCTATCTATCTATCTATCTATCTATCTATCTATCTATATATATATAAAATCTATAATAATTTATAATCTATAATATATTCTAATCTGTAATTTATATATAATCTATACTAGACTAAATGGGACCCGTTGGGTCCCATGTTCACACGAGAGGGCTGGTCCCCAGATGGAATATTCCACCTCTCCACCAATTCCAAAATTGGTGGCCAGTGGGGGGAGCTTTCTGGAGTGCTAGTATGGGTTCTTGGGGTGGCAACTCAGTCTCTCAAGCCTGATCTGCTGGTGGGCTGGCAGTTGACTCATGACTATTCCTTGAAATTCCATTTCAAACAGGGTGCAAGGCCACCAAATTCAAATCCATGTTCCTACCATTTCAAGCAGGGTGCAAGGCCACCAAATTCAGTGCAGTTTCATACCACTTCAAGCAGGATGCAAAGCTGCCAAATTCAAGTGCAGTTTCATTCCACTTCAAGCAGGGTCGAAGGCCACCAAATTCAAATGCAGCTTTAACCATTTCATGCAGGGTGAAACCACCATAAAACCACACAAAACACCAAACTCACAGTTCAGTAGACATTCAGTGTGTTCAGTTGATTCACAGCTCTGACAGAGTCATGACCTCTCGCTCCCCCATCATGCAGAGACTGAGCCACACACACACTTCTGGGTTTTATAACCCCTCCCACCAGAAAAGGTGTGGCTTTCAGTGCGTGATTGACAGGAGAGAGATTCTCAACATTTTTTAAACACTAATAACACTTTTATTTTTAATTGATGGGAAGAATTATCTGTACCTGCTCAGCGGAGGGGGGACTGAGTAAGATGGCCAAAAATCACAGCCGTAAGTGGTAGCATTTTATCTTAAATCAATATACAGTGCAAACAGGAAGTAAGCGCATTTGCAGTAGTGCCTTTTAACTTCAAGCCAAAGCACCCAAGCCGCCATTTGCAGTAAGAAGTGCCTTTCAACTTAACTTCATGCCACCATTTGCAGTAAGTAATGCCTTTCAACTTCAAGCCAAATCACCCGCCACCATTTGCAGTAAGTAGTTCCTTTCAACTTCAAGCCAAATCACCCAAGCCATCATTTGCAGTAAGTAGTGCCTTTCAACTTCAAGCTAAAGCACCCAAGCCTCCATTTGCAGTAAGAAGTGCCTTTCAACTTCAAGCCAAATCACCCAAGCCATCATTTGCAGTAAGTAGTGCCTTTCAACTTCAAGCTAAAGCACCCAAGCCTCCATTTGCTGCAAGTAGTGCCTTTCAACTTCATGCCACCATTTGCGGTAAGCAGTGCCTTTCAACTTCAAGCCAAAGCACCCAAACAACCATTTGTAGGCAGTGCCTTTTTACTTCAAACAAACCATATTTTCATTTTCAAACCACATTAAGGGTACTCACAGTTGTGTAGACATTTGTTCAGTGTTATTTAGAGCTCAGAGACGTGACCCTTGGCTTCATCCATCTTGTAGAGACTGAGTGAGGGACACCACTTCCTGGTTTTATAGTCCCTCCCCCTCCCTCCAGCAGGTGCAGCAGATAGAATGGTGATTTTTTTTTAAACTTCAAGCCAAAGCTCCCAAGCCACCATTTGCAGTTAGTGCCTTTCAACTTTAAACCAGAGCTCCCAATCCATCATTTGCAGTGCCTTTCAACTTCAAGCCAAAGCACCCGCCATCATTTGCAGTAAGTAGTGCCTTTTAACTTCAAGCAAATCACCCGCCACCAATTGCAGTGTAGTGCCTTTCAACTTCAAGCCAAAGCACCCAAGCCACCATTTGCCATAAGTAGTGCATTTCAACTTCAAGCTAAAGCACCCAAGCCACCATTTGCAGGCAGTGCCTTTTCACTTCAAACAAACCATATTTTCATTTTCAAACCACATTAAGGGTACTCACAGTTGTGTAGACATTTGTTCAGTGTTATTCAGAGCTCATAGAGACATGGCCCTTGGCTTCATCCATCTTGTAGAGGCTGAGTGACGGAGACCACTTCCTGGTTTTATAGTCCCTCCCCCTCCCTCCAGCAGATAGAATGGTGATTTTTTTTAAAACTTCAAGCCCAAGCTTCCAAGCCACCATTTGCAGTACGTAGTGCCTTTCAACTTTAAACCAAAGCTCCCAAGCCACCATTTGCAGTAAATAGTGCAATTCATCTTCAAGCCAAAGCACCCAAGCCAACATTTGCAGTAAGTAGTGCCTTTCAACTTCATGCCACCATTTGCAGTAAGTAGTGCCTTTCAACTTCAAGCCAAAGCACCCAAGCCACCATTTGCGGTAAGAAGTGCCTTTCAACTTTAAGCAAATCACCCGCCACCATTTGCAGTAAGTAGTGCCTTTCAACTTCAAGCCAGAGCACCCAAGCCACCATTTGCAGTAAGTAGTGCCTTTCAACTTCAAGCTAAAGCACCCAAACAACTATTTGCAGGCAGTGCCTTTTTTACTTCAAACAAGCCATATTTTCATTTTCAAATCGCATTAAGGGTACTCACGGTTGTGTAGACATTTGTTCAGTGTTATTCAAAGCTCAGAGAGACGTGACCCTTGGCTTCATCCATCTTGCAGAGACAAAGTGAGGCACACCACTTCCTGGTTTTATAGTCCTCCCCCTCCCTCCAGCAGGGGCAGCAGAGGGAAGGGTGAATTTAAAAAAAACATTAATATCTCTCTGATTTTTAATCAATGGGAAAAATCCTCGGCACCCGTAAGGTGGAGAGGGGCTCTGAGCGAGATGGCCAAAAATGACTGCCGTAGGTGGCGGCGTTCTGTCGAAAATCGCAGCACAGTGGGCCAAAAGCGGTCAAGATCAGAGATTTAGTAATATAGATATTTGTGTATTTGTGAGTATATGTAAATATACACGCACTGAACCTTTTTCTTTCTTGTTTATTATATTGTTTACAATGTACTATGTTTACGAATTCTGTTGTGCTGCTGCATAAGAATCTCTTTGTTCTATCTGGGACACATGACAATAAAATAATTGTCTCTTGATCAGAAGCGAGCGATCAGGAGGGAGAACAGGTGCCAGGCAAATGAGTGGGGGATGGGACAGGATTGCTCTGTGGGCAGACAAAGCCCTGAGGGTCCGAATGGTCTGACTATAGTACAGTGAAGGGCCTGCGGATCTGTGCTCTTGCAGCGAGTGAAGCACAGGGCCAGTGTTTACACACAGGAGCTGGGGTTGGAGAGTGGCTGCTGTTACCCGGGGCTGAGGCCGTGCCCAGGTATAATCGCAGCCTGATCGGAACAAACTGGCCCCGCACTCTGACGGTGCAGTGGGAACACGCACTGTGGAATGTGGCCAAGCAGCTCCAACAATGGCCTCCGCTCCCTCACACCCACACCTTGGATTTCTGCCAGACCCCTAGGAAAACTTAATATGATAAGTTTTAATCTGCAATTTGAAAGGGAGAAGGTTAAATCAGAAGTGTCAGTGTTGCAGTTGAACAAAGGGGACTATGAAGGCATGAGAGAGGAGCTGGCCAAGGTCGACTGGAAAAGGAACCCAGCAGAAATGACGGTGGAACAACAATGGCAGGAATTTCTGGCATGATGGTCTGCATCCCAGGGTACTCAAGGAGGTGGCTCTAGTAATTGTGGACGCATTGGTGATCATTTTCCAATGTTCTATAGATTCAGGATCAGTTCCTGTCCACTGGAGGGTAGAAAGGAGCAAGAGGAAAAACAGGGAATTACAGAGCAGTTATCCTGACATCAGTGGTGGGGAAGATGCTGGAGTCAAATATTAAAGATGTAGTAACAGGGCATTTGGATAGCAGTAAAAGGATTGGTCCAAGTCAGCATGGATTTATGAAAGGGAAATCCTGCTTGACTAATCTTCTGGAATCTTTTGAGGATGTGACAAGTAAAATGGATGAATGAGAGTTGGTGGATGTAGTGCAGGGCTGCCAACTCTCACGCTTTGAGCGTGAGACTCACGCCCTCAAGCAAACTCTCACGCCCTCACGCTGATCAGAAATTTCTCACGCTCAGTGGTGAGAAATTTTGTGATCAACGAAAATCTCAAAACTCGGATAAACTGCATGGTCCGCAGGTGTTGGAGAGCCGGGGATGAGGGAGGGATGGAAGCAGCGGGCGGATACAGATGCGGGGAGCCGGGGCTGGTGAGTTTGCGGGGCTGATGAGTATTTGCGCGGCTAGCGAGTCGCTCACTGCAGCTTCGGCCATGGAGCACTCCGGACAGTGCGAGTGTCCCGGGCCGTCGGGGGCGTCGGAAGCGCCGCTGCCGCGAGAGTCTCTGTGCCGAAGGGACAGGCTCTCAAAGGGAGGTGGAGAGAGGGAGGGGAAGGAGACAGGGAGACAGTGGGGAGAGAGAGAGGGGTGAGAGGAGAGAGAGGGGAGAGACAGAGGGGGAATGAATGGAGAGAGAGAAGAGGGAGAGGGGGAAAGAGGTAGGGGAGAGAGAGAGGGAGAGTGAGGTGGGAGAGGGGGGAGTGAGAGATGGGTGAGAGGGAAGAAAGATTGAAGAGAGAGAGAGGGTGGAGAGGGAGGAGAGGGTAGGAGAGAATGGGAGAGAGGGGAAGAGAGGGGTGGTAAAAGAGAGAGGGGGGAAAGAGGGAGAGAGGGGAGGGGGAGAGAGAACAGAGAAGGGGGGGAGAGAGGGGGAAGAGAGAGAGAGAGAGAGGGGGGGGAGGAGAAAGAGAAAGAGGAGAGAGAGCCATGGAGAGAGTGAGGTGGGAGGGAGAAATGGAGGAGAGAGAGGGGAGAGAGAGAGGAGGAGAGAGGAGGAGAGAGAGAGATGAGAGAGAGGGAAAGGGAGAGAGAGAGAGGAGTGAGAGGAGAGACAGAGAGAGAGGGGAGAGTGTGTGGAGAGGCAGAGAGGGAGACTAAGAGGCAGACAGGGAGAGCGAGAGGGAGGGAGAAAGAGAGAGAGAGGGAGAGAGAGAGAGAGAGAGAGAGAGAGAGAGAGAGAGAGAGAGAGAGAGAGAGAGAGAGAGAGAGCGGGAGAGAGAGAGAGAGAGAGAGAGAGAGAGAGAGAGAGAGAGGAGAGAGAGAGAGGGTTGAAAGAGAGAGGTTGAGAGGGGGGAAGAGAGGGGAGAGAGAGAGGGGAGAGAGAGCAAAGGAGTGGAGAGGGGGGAGAGAGGAGAGAGAGTGGGAGAGAGAGACAGAGAGAGAGGAAGAGGAGAGAGAGAGGGGGAGAGGGGGGAGAGAGAGAGAGGGAGAGAGGGGAGAGAGAGAGAGAGGGGAAGAGAGAAGAGAGATGGAAAGGGAGATAATGAGAGGGGGTAGACAGGGGAGAGAGACGGGGGAGAGGAGAGCCAGAGAGGGAGAGAGGGGGAAAGAGAGGGGGGAGAGAGAGAGAGTCTTTGTGCCGAATTCGCCCAGTTGACCGGCATGGATCAGGCTGCGGTTCGGTGCATCCTGGAGGACAACCAGTGGCTGCTGGAAGTAAGCACCAAGCACTGGGTAGAAACGGTGGAAGATAGTGGACTTCAAATGGGGTTGGTTGGTGAAAGCATCCTGCTTGCCTGCTAGATTTTCACTTACTGTAACTGCAGGAAAAATGTTCACGATGTTGGAGGAGTTCAGAACCAGGGTCACAGTTTAAGAATAAGGGGGGGGGGCAGTTAGGACTGAGATGAGAACAAACTTTCTTCACGCAGAGAGTTGTGAATCTGTGGAATTCTCTGCCACAGAAGGCAGTGCAGACCAATTCACTGAATGTTTTCAAGAGAGAGTTACATTTAGTTCTTGGGGCTAACGACATCAAGGGATATGTGGAAAAACAGGAGTGAGGCACTGATTTTAGATGAATAACCATGATCATATTGAATGGCAGTGCTGGCTCGAAGGGCCGATGGCCTATTCCTGCAACTATTGTCTGTGTTTCTATGCTTGAGTATATGGCAATAAAACACGGTCACTTGATTTTGAAGCATTCATGCATGGTGGAGGTATAATGTAGTCATAGAGTGTTACAGTGTGAAAACAGGCCCTTGGGTGCAACTTGCCCACACCCGCCAACATGTCCCAGCTACGCCACCTGCTTTTGGTCCAGACCTTCAAATGGTCCTATCCATGTATCAGTCTAACTTTTTCTTAAATGTTGGGATGATCCCTGCCTCAACTACCTCCTCTGGCAGCTTGTTCCATACACCCACCACCCTTTGTGTGGATAAAGTTACCCCTTAAAACGTTACCTCTTAAAAATACTTCATACAAAAAACATTGAAATCATACTTCTACAGTGCATTAAAACATGATTTTAATACATCAAATTTAAAAATGTTCCTACCCTGGGAGGGGGGACACCCTTCTTCCACACCCTCTCCCCACTCAGATGCTCCACTCCCTCACCGGGTACCCCAAGGCCAGTGATCAGTGATCGCACAGCCTCCCCCTTTCAAAAACGATACCAATCCAATTTAAAGCATAAATATTACATTCAAGTGTAAGTTAAAAGACTTGCTACAGTATGCACCATATTGCACAATTTCAAGCTAAAAAATGCTAATGTTTCGTAACATGCAGATCTAGCAGGAAGTGGAGAAAGCTAATGGCATGCTGGCCTTCATAACGAGAGGATTGGAGTATAGGAGTAAAGAGCATTTGTACAGGGCCCTGGTGAGACAACATTTGGAGTATTGTGTGCACTTTTGGTCTCCTACTTTGAGGAAGGTCATCCTTGTTATTGAGGCAATGCAGTGTAGGTTCACGAGGTTAATGGCGGGACTGTCATATGAAGAAAGATTGGAAAGACTGGGCTTGTAGTCACTGGAATTTAGAAGGATGAGAGGAACTATTTCACCCAGAGAGTTGTGAATTTGTGGAATTCTCTCACACAGAAGGCAACAGAGGCCAATTCACTGGATGAATTTAAAAGAGAGTTAGATGGAGCTCTCGGGGCTAGCGGAATCAAGGGATATGGGGAGAAGGCAGACATGGGTTACTGATTGTGGATGATCACTCATGATCACAATGAATAGTAGTGCAGGCTCGAAGGGCCGAATGGCCTCCTCCTGCACCTCTTTTCTATGTTTCTATGAAACTGTGTGAACGGGGAGGTGGAGAGACATCATTAAACTGCAAAGAGTGCAGATATTCACAAGGATGTTGCCTGGACCCGTTGGGTCTGCTCCCCCAACGCAATATTCCACCACTCACCCGTTCCCCCAACGCAACATTCCACCACTCACGCTTTGCCCCCAACTGTCAAGGCGAGCTCATTTCCCCTTATCGACCTGCACTCCCTCCCCCTCCACTCCACACACCCTTTTCTTTCCCCTCTCCTCCTCCCCTCCCCCAATTCCTCCCTCACCTCTCTCTCCCTCTCCTTCAGGGCTGTCACTTAACTTTTTTTCTCTGTTGCGAGCGGGCAACCTAGACAGCTTTTTAGGTTGCCAAATGACAGTTTAGGTCAAAGATCCTAGAGGAGCAAGATAGACCACTCCTCGAAAAACGCGTAGTATCACGTGTGTGATTGTCGACGCCATTTTTCGAGGCATTTATTGGGCTTCCCCCACACTGTCATGGCGTCCTTATCTAAATTTCATCTCACTGCTCTGCTATCAAGTATTCTAATCGTAAATCTAAACGACCCAACCTGTCATTCTTTAGGTTCCCCAATAAAAAAGAAAGGTGAGAAAATATTTTTATTATTTTCAGTCGATATTCTGTCGTGAAAATGTTATTTTCTGTTCTCCCATCAACGGCCATTGAGAAACTGGGTTTGTCGGTACATTAGAAAGTTATTAGACTTATTTTTAATAGTTCTTTACTTACCATAATAATAAAGACAATTTTAACACTTCTGTACGTTTTTGGTTTTGTTCTTGTAAGGGATTGGTCTCCACAATATGGCCCGTGGACACATCAGGTCCAGTGACCAGGAGATTTTTCGAGCTCAGATTCAAGTCCGAGAATGGGCGGCTGTTACCCATTATATTCCTCGAATTGTCAAGACATCACAAGCAAAGATCACAAGCCCGCTGTGAAGAAGGGTGCAATCAAAT